>NW_027556402.1:238902255-239187255 GCF_003287225.1 Phascolarctos cinereus
ACCATATTCTCCCAATTATGAAAAAAAGTTATCTAAGAAATCTTGATTATATTGTCATTTCCTAGTGATTAAGTAACCTACCATAAAGACAAAACTTTCTGGTGCAGCTCCATTGTCTGCTATACCCTAATTTGAAGTGTACAAAACCAATACCACCATAATAACCAGATTTTTTTTTCAATTATGTATTTATTTTTAGTTTCAATTATTCACTTCCATAAGATTTTGACTTTTAAATTTCCACCCCCCCCAAGATTGTGTGTAATCTGATATAGGCTTTACTTATACATCCATATTGAGAATATTTTCACATTACTCATGATGTAAAGAAGAATTAGAATCAATGGAAGGAACCACAAGAAAGAAGAAACAAAACAAAACAACAAAAGAAAAGGATATCAAATAGCATGCTTCGATCTGCATTCAGGCTCCATAGTTGTTACTCTGGATGTGGATAGCATTTTCCATAATGAGTCTTTTGGAGCTGTCTTAGATCCTTGCATCGTTGAGAAGAGCCAAGTCTATGAAAGTTACTCATTGCACAATGTGGCTGTTACTGTGTACAATGTTCTCCTGGTTCTACTCATTTCACTCAGCATCAGTTCATATAAGTCTTAGGCTTTTCTGAAGTCTTCTTACTCATCATTTCTTGTAGCACAATAGTATTCTATTACATTCATATACCACAACTTGTTCAGCTATTCCCCTATTGAGGGGCATCCTATCAGGTTCCAGTTCTTTGCCACAACAGAAAGAACTGCCATAAATATTTTTGTATGTGTAGGTACTTTTCCCATTTTTATGATCTCTTTGAGATACAGACCTAGAAGTGGTATTGCTGGGTCAAAGGGTATGCACAATTTTATAGCCCTTTGGGCATATTTCCAAATCGCTCTCCAGAATGGTTGGGTCAGTTCACAATTCCACCAACAATGCATTAGTGTTCCAATTTTCCCATATCTTCTCTAACGTTTATCATTTTCCTGTTTTGTCATGTTAGCCAATCTGATAGGCATGATGTGGCACCTCAGAGTCATTTTGATTTGCCTTTCTCTAATCATAGTGATTTAGAGCATTTTTTTCATATGACTATAGACAATAAAGTGATTTTAAAAGAAAGTGAAGACAAGCACGGTAGAGCCCATCCTATAGAATTATATTTCCTACCATGAAGTGTTAAATCACATACTGAAAAATGTAAAATATGCAAATCATTGGATGTTTGTTGTTGTTATCCTTGTCAGGGAAAGCACTTAGATGAGTCATACTGAATCATAGGTTCTTAAAGTTGGAAGGGATACTAATGGTTACCTCCACAGCTTGACTAAACTGAGATTTCTTCTCTATCATTTCAGACAATTCATTACTCAGCTTCTGCTTGGAAACCTCCAGTGAGGGGAAACACTCTAGCTCCTCCGAAATTCATTTTTTTAAAAGATAATAGTATCAAGTATCCCTGCCCTGCCTTACATTAAACCAAAATTTACCCCTCTCCCCTTTGATACTAGGTCTGCCCTGTTTGACCGAACACCAAATCCCAATCTTCCTTCCACACCAGAGGATACTCATTAGAATGTGAAGACATGCATTATGTTTTTCCCTTCCTATTCCCTTATTCAGGTTAAATATCCATAATTCCTTCAACTAATTCTCATGATACATAGACTCCAGTTCAGCATTATCCTGGATTCATCTCTCTAGAGACACTAAAGGGTATGAATATCTTCATTAAAATATCTAGATACTATCTTAAGAGACTGTAGGCAGTAAAGTAGAATCCCTGGAAAATAATAAGAACACATAAAGAAAGATAAAAAAGTTTCTTGGGGAGGGGGCTACATCTGGACTCATGATTTCATCACTTTGGCAAATCTCCAATACAGAAACTCTTCACTGTTTGAGATCTACTACTTCTTAATAACAGTAACTTGATAATCTTTGAGAGTTGCTTGGAGCCCTAAGGATTTAAAAGTCTTACCCATAATAGTAATGGTACTGGTATTACTAGCCTTGATGATAATGGCGATGACAGCTAGCATTTATGATAAACTGAATGCAGGTGAAAATATTAAGGGGATACAAAGGGAAAGGAGAAGGGAATAAGCATTTACAGAACCTCTACTGTACTCCAAACATAGAGCTAATGATTTTTAATGTAAATTTTGCTTTATACCATTGTCACAACAATACTGTGAGGTAGGAGCTATTTTTATTCCCATTTAACAGATGAGGAAACTGAAACAGAGGTTGTGTGCAAACCAGGGTCATACAGCCAGTAACTATGTGAATTCAGATTGAATTCAGTTCTTCCTAACTCTAGACCAAAAAGAACAAGTAATTAGTGAGAACTGATGGAAGCTAATAAAAAAAGATAGTGGGCAGATGGTAGAGTGCTTCAAGGAGTCAAAGTTGATTCCATTTGTTAATGAGGAACAGGTCTAAATTCTAGAACAGGGAATGTTGCTCTAGAATGGGGAAACAGTTCTGGAACTGAAGATGTAGGAAGGGATTGGAATGTCATCTTTGTTGCTACTGAAATTCAAGGAGCTGGCTATGGAAAGAGTGAGGTTATCATAAGGGAGAAATTGATGCTCAGTATGAGATTTTTAAATGGGAAGGCAAGGAATATGAACTTTCAGAACTGGAGAAGAGACACTTTGCCAGTTTGGAAGCAAAAGAGATGAGAGAATGTCTTCTTAACATGCCAAGTTTCCCGTAATAGAAGTGTAAACAGAGATGTTCTCTTGGGAACTAGTGAGACAATAAGAGATTATTAGTGGAATTCCATCTTTAGAGGTCACCCTTATGTAGGAGGGAGATTTCAGAATAGCCAAGTACTGGGGAGCAGTGTGGTGGTGTAATAAGACTAGATGTGCTCAACATTTTCTTAGGTTCTTTGAATCCTTAGAAAGTACTTTACAGGTTATGTAGTATTTCATGTAGTATTTTTCTGCAGCTTTCTAAGACAGAGGCAGCTAGCTGGCTCAATGCGATAGAGTGCTGGGTATAGAAACTGGAAGACTTGAATTTAAATTTGTCCTCAGATATTTACTAGCTGTGTGACCCTGGGCAAGTCATTTAACTTCTGTTTGTCTTAATTTACTGGAGAAGGAAATGTCAAACTGCTCTAGTATTATTGCCAAGAAAACCCCATGACATGCTATGGTCCACAGGGTCACAAAGTGTTGAATGCAACTGAACAAGGACACGATTTCTGGGAAAAGTGTTATTCAACATCTTCCTCAACTTCTATGTCTGGAAAATTCTTTACATTTTGAGGATGGTAGCCATAGCTGAACATCTCTAGGCTTGATCAACCAAGTAGACTAGTGAGAAAAAGACTGTGTCATAACTGTGAAAATATGCTTAAGGGGGAAGGAGAAGGAAACTCTGAGTGGTAGGAAAGGAGAACTATAGTCCAGAAAGTGCCCTGTGTAAAAAGATAGTAAAATTAAAGCTTCATATGCTAAAAGGCATGGATAAAGGAGAAAGACAGAGACAGAGACACACACACACACACACACATAGAGATACAGAGAGAGAGACAGAGGAACAGAGACAGAATGAGACAGAGAGACAAAGACAGACAGAGATAAAAGTATTGATGTCAGGGAATATATAAAGCAAGGCCAAGGAATTGGAGAACAGTCTGAACACAGTTTGACAGTATGACAAAGAATAGGAATGATTGGGACATCACATTGGAGTTGGATTGCGAAAAGATGGCTGTCATACTGAGCAGGCAATAGGGAGAGTCAATATGTGGTTTGGTAAAGAGGAAATCAAACTAATTCTAGGAAATCGAACTAATTCTAGGACAAAATTAAGAAGAGACCAGGGAAGTATTGACGATTAGGTAGTCTTGCAAATTTTTAGAGCAGAAGAACTTAAAGATCCTCTAGTCTGACATTACCCTCATTTTATATAACTGAGATGCCAAAAAAGAAAGTGAATTGATGGTCATAGTCTCTTATATAAGTCCCAGCAAAATTTCGCTGAGAGTGTAAACTAGAAATCAAGGCATTCTAAATCCTAATCCAAAGCACAAGAGTAACTGATCCCATTTGGGTTGTGGTTCTCAAACTTTTTGGTCTCAGGATCCCTTTACACTCTTTAAAATTATTGAGGACCCCACTCCATGAGCTTCTGCTTTTGTGAATTTTATGTTTACCATATTAGAAAGTAGAATGTCTTACTATTATTATGACAATAGTTTTCACCTCACATACTCCCAGATGTTCCAAGATAATATTTTTAGAACTACTGCATTAGATTGGGCATCCAGGAGATTTCAGTATCTTTTTATGTCAAACATTTATTGAATATTTTATCATAAATTATTATCTTTATTTATTAAACTAACAAAAAACACTAAAAAGATAATACTTGATTTAAAGTAAATAATTTTCAAGGAAAGTTACCATTTCTCAGCGACATTAAGGTATATCTGAGTACATCATGTACTTGTAACTATATTCTAGAGAGTAATTCCAGTTTTTTTATGACAACCTGTTGAAATATGGTAAAAACTTGGGCAGGAAGGGAAAAAAGGAATAAATTGGATATTATCCAGAACAAGGCTTAGGTACAGAGTCAAAATGAGTAGATCCCTGAGGGCAAGACCAAATAAGGTTCACCAATATAATTTGAAAACTATTTCGTCAATTTTGCTATCTGTAAGACGAGAGACAGTGTGATTGAGTGAATAGGGAAATGACCTCTGAATCGGGAAAACTTGCAGTTAAGCCTTGCCTCTGACTCATGCTAGACATGCTAGCTGTGTGACCACAGACAACACATTGAATCTCTGTGTAAGACTTTAAGGTAGAAATTCTTAGCCTTAACCTTATAACTGGGGGGGGGGGCTGCTTTAAAAAAAATTGTGAAAATGGCATTTCACTATACTTGGTCTCCTTTGTAATCCTATGCATAGATTTTATTTTATGCATTTAAAAATGTCATCCTGAGAAGCAGCCTATTTTCAGTTCACTGATTAGTATTTTACTGATTGGCTGCACCACATGGTTGCTGCCATATGTGTTTATGCTGAATTTTGTTATTTGTTGTTTTTTTTTCCCTCATATAGTCGGGTGCATCCATTCATCAGCACCTAGATAAATTATATATGGATCTAAGCACCTGCAGTTATCTCCAGGAATACTTCAACAAGAGTCCAGGTGTCACCAAGCCTAAAAGAAAAATAACAAAAACAAACAAACAAAAAAGCAATCTACGAATCGACTGTGGGGTGGTCCCAGACAGACCTGCTGCAGTGATTCCTAAAATCAATCGAGCCTGTTTTCCCCAGGGCTCACTGTGAGAAAGTGCAGGGAAATAAACTTCCTGCAGAATCGTGTTTCTGAGGCTATGACTAGTGCTTGAAAATGTCAAGAATCTTGAGAGTCAGAGAAGAAGGAACTACAGGAGGGTATTGGTGTTCCTCACTGACACAGCACAGTGAGTGCGACGAGCAGGCCACATCAACAGCTTGGACCTGCTGCTTCAAGAGAACCCTTTTCCTGAGAGATGTCAGTGTCCTTTTGCTCTTATAATGGCCTCTTGACAGTGGGCCCAACCAAAGAAAAATAAATGCATAATAAAACAGTCAAACCACATTTGCCAACCAGTGACAAACAAGTGATTAAGTACAAATTGGCCAGCTTGGGATGCCTAGGGGGCTTGGCTATTTTCTAGGGCTTCTCTGCCAGGGTACATCATGATATTTACACAACATAGAAATTAACACGTATTGTGAGAATTGATTTCTCCTTATTACAATTTCCCTCCATTATGACTTCTCTGGAATTGATGTACACCTTTAAATAAAGACTGTCCCCAGTCTAGTGAAACCCCTTTCCCTCCACTCTCTGTTACATGGAGCCAGGACATGGCTTCAAATCCTTGCTCAGACAATTAGTGTGTGACTTTGGGCACTTAAATCATTTAACCCCTCTGGTCCTCATTTTCTTTGTTTGTAAAATGAGAGGGATTATACTACATAGCCCTTTAAGGGCACATTTTGCTCTAAAATTGGGAAATTAAGGCTTTCAATGTAGAATATAATGCTGATAAGCTTTCCTACTTGGAGAGAGGCAAGGTTCCCACCACTCCCACACAGGTCCAGGAGGCAATGGCAGTGGAGCAGGGGAGATTTCTAGTACCAAGAGCTAATGAAAAATAATCTATTGTTGAAAGGGAAATTGACAGAGATGTTAGAAGACATGTTTAGGTGATATAGACAATGACACTACCATTAATATCAATTTTCTGCTAATGTAGCCAGCTAAGCTCCATAGTGGTGGTGGTGCAGGTGGGAACTCTCCAACTCCATTTCACTCTTCCTCAGTCAACCCCAGCCATCAGTCATTCAGCTGTCAGTCAACAAACATTTGTTATTTACAGTGTGATAAACACAAAGAGTACAAAGAAAAGTAAAAACATGGAGCTCACATTCTAATGGAAGAGACAGTCTGGGAATAACTATGTGCGTGTTGTTCCTGTAGAACCATGGACAGACTCCAACTGTATTTAACAGAGTTCACCTGTACTCTACCCTCTTCTCTGCCCAAGATGGGGCTTTCAGTCAAAAGACACCCTCCTCTCTCCATGCTCCAAGCAGTGAATAAGGGATCATCTGAACGGCAATGGAGAGCTCTTTCTGAAAACAATTAAAGTCCTTTGCAAACCTTCAAGCTATATAAATAATTGCTGTTATTACTAGCAATACTATTATCATTCTGTGAATCACATATGACAAAGTCCTTTTCTAACACCCTGACATCATCAGATGGGAGGTGTTTGGCAAAAGTTTATTTAATAGCAGCTAGGTGGTGTAACTGATAGTGTTGGGCCTGGAGTCAGGAAGACCTGAATTCAAATCTGGACTCATATACTTATTAGCTGTGTGAATCTGGGCAAGTTAACTAACCCCTATTTGCCTCAGTGCCTTCCACCATAAAACAGAGATAATAACAGAATTTTCTTTGCAGAGCTGTTATGAAGATCAAATGAGATGATATTTGTAGAACACTTAACACAGGGCATAGTGCATATAAATGGTTCTATATAAATGCTCATTCCCTTCCCTAATCGTTGAATGAATGTGATGAATCATCATTACTAAATACAGAACCAGTACCAAGCATAAAACATTTGAGCTTGTTTAGGCCAAGGATTATTTGACTTTTCTCTTTGTATCTCCAGAACCTGGAGTCATACCTGGCACATGGTAGGTACTTAACAAATTCACTTAATTAATTGAAGGCACTAGGATAAACTCTAGGGATAATAAAAAGGTATGAGATAGAAAGCTTCCATCCCTAAGAAGCTTGTGGCCTGGTAGGCACACTGAACATAGCCTTGTCAAAAATGATAGCTGAATATTAAATTGTGACTTCAATTTTGCAGATTATCTCATGATCTTGTTTGAGTCTCCCAACAACTGTGTGCACAGGTACTAAAAGTGTTATCTCCATTTTAGACATGATCAAACATAGGCTTGAACTGTTTATGATTTATGGTGGCTCCTCTAATAAGTTTCATCAGGGTTATTTGAAACCAGATTTCCTACTTTCTAGTTTCACAAGTCTCACATTCTATTATCCACTATGGAAATTACATAATAATAACAATGCTAGATAGATAGATAGATATAAAATGAAATAAAATATAAATAGATATAAAATATCTATTTTATAATGCTTACTATATAGAAAGCACTATAGTAAGCACTTTACAAATATTATCTCATTTTGTCATCACAGAAACCCTGGGAGGTAAGTGATATTATTATCCATAATCCTGGTAGGTAAGTTCTGTTATTATCCCCGTTGGTCTTTTGAGAAAATTGAGGCGAACAGAGGTTAAATGAGTTACCCAAAGTCGTACTGCTAGTAGGTGGTATCTGAGGCTGATTTTGAAGTCAGGTCTTCCTGATTCCAGTCCAGTGTTGTATCCACTGTACCACCTAGATGCCTTACAATGTGTTGTATTATATGAAAAGTTCCAAATTACAAAGCCAGCTAGAGCTATATTTGTTAAGAGATGGAAGATCTTGGTGGAGCAGGGTTGTCAGAGAAGGCTTAGCAGAGATGGAATTAGACAATGTAAGATGGATAACCCTTAAAGAAATAGGGAATGACCTAAGGAAGGGACACAGCTTAAGCAAAGATGCATATATATATATATATATACACACCACACACACACACACACACACACACACACACACAAAAAGAACCCTGACCATAGAAAGGTACTATGGTGACGGGGAAGATCCAAACACAAACTCGAAAGAGAATAACAATGTCAAAATGCCTATATGCAAAGCCTCAAAGAGGAATATGAATTGGTCTCAAGCCCAAAAAGTACTCTTGGAAAAGCTCAAAAATGATTTTAAAAGTCTAGTAAGAGAGGTAGAAGAAAAATTGGGAAAAGAAATGAGAGTTACGCAAGAGAATTATGAAAAAAAAAAGAGTCAATAGCTTGGAAAAGGAATCACAGAGATTTACTGAAGAAGACAAATCCTTAAAAAAATAGAATTGGCCAAATTGGAAAAAAAATCCATTGATGAAAACAACTCCTTTAAAAGTAGAATTGGACAAATGGGAAAGGAGGTACAAAAGCTCACTGAAGAAAATGATTCCTTAAAATTAGAATTGGGAAGTGGAAGATAATGGCTCTATGAGACATCAAGAGTCAGTCAAATAAAATCAAAAGAATGAAAAAAATAGAAGAAAATGTAAAATGTCTCTTTGGAAAAAAAAAAACTGACCCTGAAAACAGATGAGGGAGAGAGAATTCAAGAATTATTGGACTACTTAAAAGTCATGATCAAAAAAGAGCCTGGACAGCAGCTTTCAAGAAATTATTATCAAGTAAAACTTCCCTGATGTCCTAGAATCAGAGGGTAAAATAGTCATTGAAAGAATCCACTGGTCACTTCCTGAAAGAGATCCTAAAATTAAAACTCCAAGGAATATTATAGCCAAATTCCAGAATTATCAGGTCAAGAAAAAACTACTGCAAGCACCCAGAAAGAAATAATTCCTATATCAAGGAGCCACACTCAGGATTACACAGAATTTAGCAAGTATGACATTAAAAGGATTGGAGGGCTTGGAATACAACATTATAGAAGGCAAAAGAACTTGGATTACAACCAAGAATCAACTAACTAGCAAAACTGAGCATAATCTTTCAGGGTAAAAGATTAGAACTTTCCTGAGGAAAAGACCAGAACTAAACAGAAAAATTTATCTTCAAATACAAGACTCAAGAGAAGCATAAAAAGGTAAACAAGAAAGAAAAACAACAACAACATGGTATTCAATAAGGTTAAATTGTTTACATGCCTACATGGGAAAATGCTACTTGTAACTATTAAGAACTGTATCTCTATTAGGGCAGTAGGAGTGTACTTAGACAGAGGGTGTGGGTACAAGTCGACCCTTACGTGATGATAAAAAAAAATAGTTAATTGGTGAAAAAAAGAATTGTACTGGGAGAAGAGGAAAGGGGGAGGCAGAATGGGGTAAATTATATCACAGGAAGAGGCACAAAACATCTATTACAGTAAAAGGAAAGAACAGAATGGCTGACATTGTTTGAAACTGCTAAACTACAAAAACATGTTTTATGAAGGCAGAAAAATTCATCTGGAAGAACACAAAGTCAAGAATATGAAAGTAATTAATGAAAAAATTGCAAAGGAAGGTGGAATATCAGTGGAATAGATTAAGTACACAAGACACAGTAGCAATGATTATAGTAATCTGCTATTTGACAAACCCAAAGACTCCAGCTTCTAAGATAAGAACTCATTATTTGACAAAAACCACTGGAAAAACTAGAAAATACCATGGCAGAAAATAGATATAGACCCATATCTCACACCCTATACCAAGGTAAGGTGAAAATAGGTACATGATTTGTATATAAAGGGTGATGCCATAAGCAAATTAGGAGATCAAGGAATAGTTCAGATCTAAGGAGAAGGGAAGACTTCATGACCAAATAAGAAATGGAGAACATTATGAAATACAAAATGGATAGTGTTGATTACATTGAATTAAAAAGGTTGTATAAACAAAACTAATGCAACTAAGATTAGAAAGAAAGCAGAAAGTTGGGAAACAATTTTTACAGCAAGTGTTTCTGACAAAGGCCCCATTTCTCCAGTATATAGAGAACTGTCAAATTTATATGAATACCAGTCATTCCTCAGTTGATAAATGGTCAAAGGATATGAACAATCAGTTTTCAGATAAAGAAATTAAACTATCTTTAATTATATGAAAAAAATTACTCTAAATCACTATAGATTAGAAAAATGTAAATTAAAAGAACTCTGAGGTACCACCTCCCACTTATCAGATTGGCTAATAGGACAGAAAAGGAAAATGATAAATGTTGGAGAAGATGTGGGAAAATTGGGGCATAAATGTATTGTTGGTAGAGTTACAAACTGAATCAACCATTCTGGAGAGCAATTTAGAACTACGTGCAAAGAGCATACCCTTTGATCCAGCCATACCACTAGTAGGTCTGCATCCCAAAGAGATCATAAAAGGGAAAAGGACCTATTTGCACAAAAAAAATATTTATAGCAGTTCTTTTTGTTGGTGGCAAAGAATTGGAAATTGAGGGAATGCTCATCATTTGTGAATGGCTAAACAAGCTGTGGTATAGAAATGTAATGTAATACTATTGTGCTATATGAAAAAAAAATGATGAACAGGTGGATTTAAGAAAAACCTGGAAAGACTTACATGAACTAATGCTGAGTAAAGTAAGCAGAACCAGGAGAACATTGTACACAATAACAACAACACTGTGCAACCATCAACTATGATCGATAAAGCTCTTTTCAGCAATACCATGATTGAGGACAAATCCAAAAGACTTGTGATGGAAAATGCTATCCACACCTAGAAAAAGAACTACAGAGCCTGAAAGCAGATCAAAGCATATTATTTTCATTTTTTTTGTGTCTTTTCCCTTTTATTTAGTTTCTTCTTTCACAACATGACTAATGTGGAAATATGTCTGTATAACCTTTATCAGATTGCTTGCCATCTTGGGGAGGAGGGATGGAAGGAAGAGAGGAAGAAAAAAAAATGAAACTCAAAATCTTATAAAAATGAATGTTGAAAACTATCTTTACATGTAATTGGGAAAAAATAAAATATTATTTACCAAAAAAAGTTAGTATTAGCACCTAATTTCATTTTCTTTTTGGTTGAGAAAATATAGTCAGGGAAGATAAAATCTAAGAAAGTTAACAATTCTATCCCATACCAATTTATCTTATCCTATTCCCCTCTATCCTATGTGGTAATAGTAGTAGTAGAAGTAGAAGTAGTAGTAGTAGCAGTAGCAGCATCAACAGTAGTAATAATAACTCATAAATACTACTTTAAGATTTATAAATGATTTAACAAATATTATTTTATAGGATCCTCATAACAATCCTGAGAAATACGTGATATTTTTTCCCTATTTTAAAGATGAGGAAACTGAGGCTGAACAAGATTAAATGATTTATGCAGAATCTTATAGCTAGGAAGTACCTGGGGTAGGATCTGAACTCAGGACTCCATGCACCATGCATCCACTATACTACCTAGCTGCCACAAATCTAACATGATCCTTTCGCCTTTCCCTTCATCCCTTTCCAATTAAATTTAGCAATGGTATTTGAAATCAAATCAATGGAATATATGTTTAAGGCACAAAAGGAACCAAAATAGTGTGAAATTTTAGGTCATCTCAAACCCTCCAGGGCAGTTCTCTGTTGCTCTGGGGAAATAACCTGGAAATTTGACCCCAGCTTTGGCAGTCTACTTAATGTAGAGCCCCTGGAAAAGTTCCAGTGGAGAGCAACAAACATGATAAAGGAGACAGAGGAGACTTATGAGGTAAGATTAAAGAATATAAATGGGTATTGCTTGCCTAAGTGAGGACATGCTAATAGTCTATAAATATCGTGAGGGTGTAAATACTCAGAAAGCATCATACCATACAGAGGGGATATGAGATACAATTAGAAAGGATGAACATTTGGCTGCCACTTATAGGGGAACAACGGTACTTAAGAATGATTAGCTAAAAGAATAAGTTCCATTGGATGTGTTAGAAATTATTTTTCTAAAGAAATCTACTCAGGCAGAAAAATAGGAGGAAGGGTGGTTCTTTGGACTGACTTTGCATTCAGAAGACCTATGTAATAATCCAAATTATGACACACGTTCATTTCTCCCACATACAAATTGGGGTCCAATTAGAATAAAAAGCATAATGAAACAAAATAAACCAAGTCATTCTTAGTTGGATTATCCTAAGTCCTTGAGGTACTGACAGATGAGTTAGGTTAGACTGAGAATAACTCACTTTCCATGGATCTGCATTATGTTAGATAATAGCTAGACCTGTTGTTTTATTGAACCATGGAACTGCCAGTGTAGAAGCTCTCTCCACTGATACGGACTGGCGACTCATTTGTAACTTTAACTAGTAGAGAGTTGTCTGAGTCACTGAGAGATGAAGTGACTGGCCCATATTCATACATTTAGTAAATGTAAGAGGCTGGGCCTCCCTTTGTGACCTCACGTAAGTCACTTAACATCCCTTCACCTAAATTTCCTTAGGGCAAGGAGGTGCTTTGTAAATAGACTGCTGGGCCTGGAGTCAGGAAGATGAGTTAGAATCTGGCCTGGGATATATACTAGCTGCATGACCCTGGGCAAGTCACTTAACTCTGTTTGCCTCAGTTTCCTCAGTTGTAAAATGAGCTGGAGAAGGAATTGGCAAACTATTACAGTATCTCTTTTAAGAAAACCCAAAATGGGGTCATGAAGAGCTGGACACAATTGAAAAATGACTGAACAAAAAACAGATTTCCTCAACTATAAAATGAATGGCTATTTACCAAAGTTGTATTCCTCTTAATTGGTCTTATCCCTTCAATCTCCACATGCTCTTCATGGCCAATATCTTCAGCAGAGCAGTTCAGAAGGGGACAGAATTCTCACCATTTTTTAAAAGAGCAAATTGTCTAACAGAAAGACTAAGCAATTTATTGAGCAACATAGAGTGAATGAGAGTAGCAGATTCATGAGAATGAGAGCAGGAATAACGTGTTTGTCTATTAACTCCCAGTCCTCAACCGTAGCCAATGATGCATGCTTTTTGCCTGTGTACATAATTCAAATCCTAAGTGACAAGTATGGATAACCCTATGCACCATAGGGAACATGTATTTTTTTTATTTTTTACCTAAATAAACACAAATACTAGGACATTCCATTTTTTTTCTTTCTAGTTTGCAAAATTAAATTTCTGATTCAAATTAAAGTATATTTTACACTTGTCAGTGGATTGTAAAAATATATATCTGGCAAAGTAGCAGAATATAAAGCTTCAGGAAAGTTCTTCCATTAGCTTAAAATTTTAACTTTGGAAAGTCCAGATATGGGCCTAAATGCTAAAACTGAGATTTAAATATACCACCATGTAGGAGAAATTCCATGTCTTTTGATGGATGGTAACAGTAAGAGGTTAGTACCATTTATTTAGCCTAAGGGGAGTACAATATACTCTTCTATAAGTCCCTTAACATATGGTCTATGAGCATGTGAAGTGGAAAGCATTTCTTGCGTGATTCTTACTTTATATCCAGAGATACTACAGCAAGACCTGCAGAATCTGATAGTTTGAATTACCTAGACAGGAATGTCTTTAACAGCATGCCCAGCAAGTGATCATCTGGGATTGGTTTAAAGATCTTTACTTTCTGGAAACCTACTATCTTCCAAGACATCCTCCTCTACTTTGGGGTAGTCCTGGTTTGGAATATCGCCTTGAATCAAGATGAATTTTGCTTCTCTGCAACTTCCATCCACTGATACCTGTTCTGACCTCCATGATGAAACAGAACAAATTTAATATCTCTTCCATGTAACAGTCCTTTACATACTCAAAAAAAAAATGATCTTGTCTCTTCTCTGTTTTCTTTCTCTAGTTTAAGCATTTCCATCTTCTCTGCTTTGCCATGATATCTACTCATCCCATGATCATTTTTTTAGGGATGCTCTAAGGTTTATGAATGTTCTTGCTAAAATGAAGGGCCTAGCTCAGAATATAAAATTCCACCTTTGACCTGCTGGAGCAGAATATAACAGGGTTGTGACATTCCTAGTCTAGAGAACCATACCTCTCTTAATGATGACTAAGCTCTCATTTACATTTTGGTCTTTCAAGATGAGATGTTGATCGGTGTTGACTTAACCTTCCAATAAAGATTTACGTTTATTTTTAGATAAACTGCTCCCTACTTTATGAAGTACAAGGCAAGGGAGAAGTTGCAAACACAACAGTAAAAGTCTGAAACCAAAGCATCCCTGGCATAGCAGAGTCAAGAGGGGCCATGATTAACCTATAAGCTATTGAACACACCTATGCAAGGAAGGGCCAAGAATGCACAATGCTTCTGTAAAAGTGGGACAGACCATGCCAATAAACATAATATTAATGTTGTCATTTTTTTTTACATCACCTCATATCTCTATCCTTTTCTCATCCCCTTATATACTATGAGAGAGAAAGAGACAGTGAGAGGAAGAAGGAGAAGGAGAAGGAAAAGGAGGAGTAAGAGAAGGAGGAGGGGAAGGAGAAGGAAAAGGGAAGGGAAAGGAGAAGTGGAAGGGGAAGAGGAAAGAGACAGGCAGAAAGGAACTGAGAGTCAGAGACATAGAAACAGCAGGAAAAAAAGAGAGAAAGAGAGAAATTTGGGGAAAAAAAGTGTCATATCATACAAGACTGACAGTAGAGATAATGTTCCACTGTCATGGTGAAACCTCTAAAAAAAGGGAGGAGGTGCACTTGTCATATCTTTGTGAGGACCAAGGTTGATCACCATTAATCTAATAATCTAATAGTGAGTTTCAACTGTCACTTAGCTGATAGCCCTATTGTTATTTTCCCTTCAGACTTCCTTGGATTATTAAAACAATAAACAAGTAGAGAATCTCCATTCTGACCTCTGAATTCCTACATCTACATAACCCTTTGGCTCCTTGCAGGACAACATTCCCAAGAAACTACTGTTTACACTCAACTTACCCTCTGCTTTACACTTTGACTGGGACCCTGATTTGGATGCTGCCTATCTTTCTCTACGAATGGTATTACCTTCAAGTGTAGCAAATGCCGTACCTAATAATGAATGTATTTTCACCATGAGTGATCAATCAATTGATCCACAAGCCTTTAAAAAGTAACAACTATATTCAAGGCACTCTGACATGCCAGTCATTTCCAGAAACCCTTCTACAAATTTTGCAATTTCCAGGAAAAATAAGTTGCTGCTTCAGGCCATTAGACTCTCAACTTTCCCTGTGTTTGATGAATGAATTTTTACAAAGAGGGGGAGAGGAGAGAGAAGAAGAAAACAAAATCCCTTTCTCAAGCAATTTGATTATTAGGTCACTTCAAGAGAAGCAATTTGAGAAAACAGCAAATGCCTCTGGGGAAAGTAAAATAATAACAAGAACTACTAAAATAGCACCTTTCCTCTTCAAAGCACTTTATAAACATGAAGTAATTAGGCCAATTAAAACTGGGGAAAGGAGTCTATTTAGACACAATTTCCTTCCGTACAGAGTGCTTCTGCCATGTCTCTTTCACCTCATTTTTATTACAAAAAATGTCTGTAGGAGGCTAAGATGGCCACAAATTACTCCCATCTCTAAAAATGCTTAAGGATCTTAACCGCTTGGCTGTTAATCAACAATGAGGAGCCCCTCACCTCTTCTTCTGGGTTATTTGTAGACACAAATTCTGTCTTATTCTCACCATACAAACTTTGGCTTAAGCCAGTGATGCTTCCGAGGGTACCCTCAATGATTCTACATAAGCAAACACGCACCTCCCTCTCCCCACAGAGAGCTGAATATAAAGATTATGTTTGGAAATATACAGAGAAATGGGATGCACAATGGCAGACTTGTTATTTTGGGTCCATGGCCTGGAGAAGGGGAAAAGAAAGAATATGTCACTGCATAGCTTCCCATTGTAATTAAAGATTTTCATTGTAATGTTTCTTGCTAAGTGCTAAGTTCAGTTGTTCTAATGTTTTTAGAGTATAAATAAAATAAACACCCTCTAATTATTGTTACCCTTGGAGAAGCCTCAACTGTACCATTTTGGTACAACTAATCTAATAGCTATGTCTTTTCATAAAATGCATTCATAAAAGAAAGCCATGTGGTTTGTCCTGAATAGGTCCCAAAGACGGAGACAAACAAAAGGATCTAGGGTAGACATATTACAACGTATAATATATGACAATATAATGGGGGGTCTAGAATTGAGGGGTGTGAGAGAGCTGAAACAGGCTGACAGATAATCTAAACCTCTTTATTAAACACTTACTGTGTGAACAGGCATTGTGTTAAGCCTTATGAATGAATGAATAAAAAAAACTAAGTAAACATATACATACATATGTTTGTTATAGGTGTGTGTGTATGTGTGTGTGTGTGTGTGTGTGTGTGTGTGTGTGTGTGTGTGTGTGTGTATGAAAGAAGGCACACAGTCCCTACCCTCAAGAGGTTTGAATGGAGTAAGATAATATTTTTTAAAATGATGTCTGGAGGGGAGCTGGCACCAGCATGTTTGCAAGATTATAAAAGTCTGAAATCAAGAGCAGAGATAACAGCTGATCCAGGAGAAAAGAGATCATAACTGAGCACCTCCCCAAATGAAAGTTCCAAGTTGGAACTCGACAATCAAAGGATGAGTCTGTAGAGGTAGAAGTATTTCAAGGATGAAAAAAAGAAACTGGGGTGGAGGTGTAAAACTCCAGATAGTCAGGACTGGAGCCTGGAGCTGAGCCAGGAAAGCAGTGTACTGCTCCCCAGCAAGTTCAGCTAACCAGGGGACTAAATGATCAAGGCAGACCTAGCAAGCAACTGGCTCAGAGCCACAGATACAAAGTCTTTTTATCTCCCTGGTGGTTTGGACTGTATCATGATGTTTATTCCTCCATTAGCTTCCCTTTCATTGTGTGGTAAATCAAATGGGATTATTTCAGAGAATGAAAGAGTGCTATCTGGAATGAGAGTGGACTGAACTAGAATAGTGAGGAGAGGGGAGTGACCACTAATGGTCAGATGATTTCTATTTATTGCTATGAGACAAAAATAGTTTAGGATAATGTAGAAAGGATGTCTTAAGCACATGTCAAATTGGTTGCACATAGCTTGAACTTTTCTGCATAGAAATGACTCCTGAGTGTTGAGAGCTGGAGAAACAACAATGAGATTCATAAGGGAAGATGTAACATAGACCTAGGGAAGAGATCCAGAAGAAGTTAACAGGGAGCTGTCCCTTGGAGCACAATCAGTAGGCCAAGGTTTGTACATGAGGTAGGAAGACATTCATCATAGTGACAAGCTCTGTCTGCTCTGCCTAATCTTATAGTTAAACTTTGTGGGCTGCCTCTAAGGTAAGTGACATCCTCTCATGACTAAACAGTTTTTAAAACTGCCCTTTAGCTGGTTGATCTTCAAGGCTGCCTAAAGTTGGGATCATGGATTGCAGTCATAACAAGGGACACCATGGTTAGAATCCTGGCTCCATCACCTTTTAGGCCTGTGACTGTCTACAAATCATTGACCTTTTGTAAATCTCAGTTTCCTCATCTGTAAAGTGGAGATAAAAATACTTATACAACTCATGACTGGCCTGAGATCAGGAGAAAATGCGACAATACTAGCTATAATATTCTTTGTAAATGTTTTAAAAGATCATCCATTTTCATATTTTCATTTGTAAATGATAGTGATGAAATACAGAAAGGAGAAGTTGAAACCAGTGAATGGAAGTCATACAAAAGCAAATGTCAGTTCAATATAAGGAAGAATTTCGTTAAAAATAAAGTGGATTATGCAAAGATCAAAATCAGAAAAAAATGGTCTCATAAACAACATTTTTTTGGTGGTAGCAAAGAACTGGACAAAAGATTAGGGCCACCCATTCAGGAAATGGTGGAACAAATTTTGGTGCATGAATCTAAGATTTAAAAAATGATAAATATGGAGAATTAGAAGAACATGAAAAGATATGAACTAATGCAGGATGAAGTTAGCAAATCCAATTAAAAATCATTACCATAATGGATACAGAAATAAGAACAACAGCATTAGAAAAAAGAGAACTGGATATTTGGCAATGTCAAGAACGAGACTTGGTTATAGACGATAGTTAACAACTAGCTCCTTTTTTCTACAGTAGTATGAAACACTAGTTGTAGAATGGTGGCTCAACAATCAGGCAAGGTTGATGTGGAGGTCTGATTTGCTAAACAGTTTTTCTTCTATTTCATTTCTTTGTTCCTGGGGAATGGCTCACAGGAGGATATATTTGGAAATGAAGGACATTTAAAACCAAAAGCCATTAATAAAATATTAACAGTGACAAAACAATTAAACCTAGACAAATCTTACAGAGCCAGCTTCTGAAAATAGTTAGTTCTCTATTACTAATGATTTTTAAGCGAAGGCTCAGTGACCACTCTTTTTATTTCTGTAGAGCAGATTCATGATTCAGGCTGTAGTAACTGATATTTATGGCTGAACTTACTGGATATAATTCACTTACCAATGAGCATTTCAACAGCATAAATTTATGCAAATCTCCCCAATGGAAGGAAAAACTTTTGAGGAAAAGAATAGTTCCAAATTTGAGATAGAAAACTCTCTGTCACCTTGGAGAATGTCACTAATAGTTTTAGGCACATAGAGCTGCCTGTCACCAGGTTTAGTCTGTCTAACAGCTCATTTATAGGCTTTCTGCACTCTAATTAAAACAGCACAGTGATCTGGGAAATTGTTGGGAAATGCTGTCAATATTATTGACTGTGTTTGCAACGCCACCTATCTCAGGGAGTCTTCAATGACAACCCACAATTTCATGCACAAAAGATGGGAGAGAGCCAGAGTGGACTGTTACTAAAGGCTAATGTCAAGACCATTAAACCCTCCAAGGGTGCTGGCTGAAAAAAAAAGAAAAAGAAAAGAAAAAAAAAAGAAAAATCAAAGTACAAACATGCTCCAAGCAGTAGAAATAATGGGGTATTGAGCTGAATTTCTGTACCCTTGGGAACACATCTCCAGAGCAGCTTTCTTGCACTTTGTTAATTGTAAAGGAAATAGATCATATTTGAAAGAATCATAGCAACATAAGCTAATAAATCCAGAGCAGATGGGGACCTCAAAAGACTTTTAGTCCATCCCTAATATTTTACATATGAGGAAACTAAGGCTCAGGATTCTTGAGTGATTTGCCCAAGGTTACAGGTAGCATAGGAATCCAAATCATCTAACATTTAACCAAGAATCTTTCTATTATAACACAAGTTCCTTATTTTAATGCCTCCTGCAATGCTCACAACAAATTAAGTATTCCAAGAGGAATGGCACTCCAAAGTGAATGTGATGGCTTTCTCGACATCAGAATGCATGTTGAAAGTTAAAATAATAACAATCATGATGATGATTGTGATGATAACAATAACAACAATGATAGCAAGAATAAACATGCATAGAGATAGCAATTGAAAGTTTTCAAAAACTTTGTCAAAACTCTGATAATGAATCTCTCAAAACTTAATGACTACCGTATGATCAATTTACTCATAGTCTTTACATTAGATTTCCACTGAGGGGAAACCCATTGCATTCCAAAGCAACCTGTTCTATTTTATAATGATGATAACTGAAGCCCATCAATGTTTATCTCAAGGCTATGTAGCTGTGTCTTAAATGGAGGTTGGGAGAACTAAGATCAGACATCTCCTTATTTCTCATTTGGTTGCTCTATGTTGAGACTTCTCTGACTGACTTCTCTATCTTGCCCTAGGAAGCTCATTATTGGAATAAAGACATCATCTTATAAGATCTCATCAACCTTGAAACTCCACTTCAACATTACACTCTCTCTTCTTCTCTCATTGGAGAATGGGGTCATGAACTTCCAAACTCTATTGAAGGAGACACCTAAGCTTAGACATTTCATTTCTCCCTTGCCGAAACTACCTCGGTACATCTCTGACTGACTTCTCCATAAAGCTCCCTCATTTTGTAACTCCTTTATCCTCCCAATGAATTTTCAATTAATTAATTATTTTTATGGGGAAAAACAAGCACTTATATAATATAGTACAATAAAAAGATGATTGCACAAGAAATTGCAAATCTGTTTTGTACAATTTTATATTCCTGTTAAATATATAAAAAGTTAGCATGTAAACATGCTTTTTCCCCCCTCCCCTCTCCTGCTGTAATGATGGCTACCATTAGAAACAAATAAGTGTATATGTATATATATGTGTGTATGTTTAAAAGTATTCTACACATACTTCTATTTATCAGTTCTTTCTTGGAAAATCCCAAAGACTCAATTAAAAAGTTATTTGAAATAATTGACAATTTTAATAAAGTAGCAGAACATAAAGTAAATCCACATAAATCATCAGCATTCCTATTCACCCTCATTGCTTTTCAGCTTCCTTTTATGTTTTGTCTCCTCCCATTTTTTCATGAAGAAAGAACTATTTCATTTTTTTCCAAAAGTGAATCCCCAGAACTTACCTCAATGTCAGGCACATAGTAGGTACTTAATAAATGGTTATTGACTGGCTGTCTGACTTCTCCCTCAGAATTTCAGAGCTGAAAGGGAAGTCCTCTAATTATAGTCCTCTCATTTTACAAATGAGGAAACTGAGCCATAGAGAGCTTACATGATTTGACTAAAGATCTATTTTAGCAAAGCTGGGGCTAGTATCAAAAATTAGATAACTTGGAGTCTAGTAATCATTGTATTATGCAATGCTGAAGTTCCTAGCCTCCATCAATCTTTCTACTCATTGATGTTGTAATTAAATAAAAGAGATGATAAAGCTGACATTTGGGTAACTCATATTTATCTTTAATTGTTAAAAAAAATGATACTTGCACTGAAATTTTCTCCTTGGTGGGAATTGAGTAGCCCCATGCTTGAGAAGCTGATGGAAAGGGCAATTTATTTAATATTATCTCTCAGCCAGTTTTCCTGGGGATCCAATTAGATAAGATGTGTAAAAAAAGCAATTGGTTAGCTTAGAGCATTGTTAAAAGCGCAAGACTGTAGGATTTCAGATTTGGAACAAATTTAAGAATCCAACCCATATCTAAAGAAGAATGCCATACCTGATGAGTGGATATTCAACCTTGTTCAAAGACCTCCCATGCAGTGGGGTTCATTGCCTATTGAGATAGCCTTTTACACTTTGGGACAATTTTGATGTTTAGAAAATCTTTTAATACAGCAAGCCTGAACTTCTCTCTTTACAATTTCCTCCTATCATCCCTTCTACTCTCTGGGACCAAATAAAATAAGGTGTTCTTTCCTCTGAGAATCTTTCAAATACCTGAAGTCAGTGGTCATGCACTTTCTTCCCCTTCTGCTAATTCTCTTCTTGAAAGGCCACTTATTAGAGTAGTTTCGGCACTGGATTTGAAGATAAGAAGCTATAAGTTTCTATCACACCTCAGCAACTTACAAACTGTATTGTTACCTTGGACAAGTCACTTAAACCCTTTATACCTCAGTTTCCTCATTTGTAATATGAGGAAGTTGGAATTGTTGGCCTCTAAGCTTTCTTCTGCTTTGAGATCTATGATGCTAGGCTAAATATCTACAATGTTTTCATCCCTAAATTAATTTGGAAAGGTGTACTTGAAGCCATACACCTCTGTTGCTATCCTATGTTGTGTGTGTGTGCCTCAGTTTGGCAATGCCTTTTCCATAGATACTAAGATAATGTTCATCAAGAATGGCTCTGGAGGGGGGTGGAGCCAAGATGGCCTAGTGAAAGCAGTGACTCGCTTGAGCTTTTCCCCAAACCCCTCCAAATACCTATAAAACATGTCTCTAAACAAATTCTAAAGCAGCAGAACCCACAAAAAGACAGAATGAAACAAATTTAGAGCCCAAGAGAGCCTGGATGGTTCATCAGAAAGGTACCTCACACAAGACAGGTAGAGGAGCACAGTTCTGTGTGGGCGCTCAGGCAAGACAAGCCTCAGCAAACCTGAAGCAGCACTCAGAGGACTGAATCACGGGCAGTCATGGTAGTTTCCAGACTTCTTAACCCACAAACACAAAGAAAACTAAGAAGGTCAGTGGGAAAAGTCTGTTACTGCAGTGAGAGAGAAGCATGCTCCCAGCCCCAGTCCCCAAGCTTAGCCCTGGGGCTGAGGCTGCTTCCTGATCTTCTGGCCCACAGACTGAGGGAGAATCAAGTGGCTGATCAGAGGCAGATTGTAGGGATATCTTTGCTGGTGCAGGATTCTCTTGCTTTGCCCATGCTTGGATCTGGGTCATAGTTCTGAGTGGCGGGACTGGGGCTAGGAAGAGAGCTGATGTGGTGGAGCTTGTCATGGCAGTGGAGAGAGGAAATCTTCCTCACAGTTCCCAGACAGAAAAGAGTGTTTGTGGTCACACATAGACCAGAGCACATGCCAGGAAAGGAGTAAACATTTGCCCTTGATTACAGAACCTTGGAAGAACTGAAAATTTACAGGTTCCTAGAAGCATCTCTGAAAACAGCTGCACAAAACCCCCAAAGCTTGGGACAGTACATTCTCCACACTAGAAGCAGACTCCTACCTTAACAAAGAATGTATAACTCAAGTAATTGTCTGGGATCATGTGCGAGCAGCACAAAAAAGTCAGACCATAGTATCTTACTTTGGTGACAATGAAGATCAAAACATACAACCAGAAGAAGACAATATTGTCAAAGCTCCTACATCCAAAACCTCCAAGAAAAAATATGACTTGGTCATGGAAGAGCTCAAAAAGGATTTTGAGAAGCAAGTAAGAGAAGCAGAGGAAGAACTGAGAGTGATACAAGAAAATCATGAAAAATAAGTTAACAGCTTGCTAAAGGAGACCCAAAAAAATACTGAAGAAAATAACACCTTAAAAATAGCTTAACCCAAATGGCAAAAGAGGTCCAAAATGCCAATGAGGAGAAGAATGCCCTAAAAAGCAGAATTGACCAAATGGAAAAGGAAGTCTCCAAAGTTTACTGAAGAAAATACTTCCTTAAAAGTTAGAATAGAACAATTGGAAGCTAGTGACTTTATGAGAAATCAGAACACTGTGAAACAAATCCAAGAGAATGAAAAAATTGAAAACATTGTAAAATTTCTCATTGGAAAGACAACTGGCCTGGAAAATAGATCCAGGAGAGAGAACTTTAAAATTATTGGACTATCTGAAAGCCATGATCAAAAAAAAAAACAGGCTAGACACAATCTTCAAGAAATTATCAAGGAAAACTGCCCTGATATTTTAGAACCAGAAGGTAAAATAGAAATGGAAAGAATCCACTGATCACCTCCTGAAAGAGATCCCCATAGGAAAACTCCTAGGAACATTGTAGCCAAATTCCAGAGCTCCCAGGTCAAGGAGAAAATATTGGAAGAAGCCAAAAAGAAACACTTCAAGTATTGTGGAAACACAATCAAGATAACACAAGATATAGCAGTTTCTACATTAAGGGACCACAGAGCAAGGAACGTTATATTCCAGAGGGCAAAGGAGATAGGATTACAACCAATAATCACCTACCCAGCAAAACTGAGTATAATCCTTCAGGGGGAAAAAAAATAGTCATTCAGTGAAATAGAGGACATTCAATCATTCTTGATGAAAAGACCAGAGCTGAATAAAAAATTTGACTTTCAGATACAAGACTCAAGAGAAACATGAAGAGGTAAACAGGAAAGAGAAATCATAAGAGAGTTATTAAGGTTGAACTATTTACATTCTGCATGGAAAGATGATATTTGTAACTCATGAGTCCTTTGTCAGTATTAGAGTAGTTGGAGGGGAAAATATATGCATGTATGTATAGATAGAGAGATAGATAGAGAGATAGATAGATAGATAGAGAGATAGATAGATAGATAGATAGATAGATAGATAGATAGATAGATAGATAGATAGATAGATAGATAGATAGATAGAGGGTAAAGGGTGAGTTGAAGATGAAGGGGTGATATCTGGAGAATAAAATGAAGGGGTGAGAGAGGATTATATGGAGAGAAGGAGAAAGGGAGAGGTAGAATGAGGTAAATTATCTCACATAAAACAGACAAGAAAAGACTTTTACAGTGGAGGGGAAATGGGGGAAGGTGAAAGGGAATGAGTGAATCTTATTCTCATCGGAATTTGGAAAATAGGGAGTGAAGGGGACAAGAGAGCAGGGGGATTAGGAGGGCAAATTGGGGGAGGGGTAATCAGAAGCAAACACTTCTGAGGATGACAGGGTCTAAAAATAAAATAGAACAAATAAAGGGCAGGGTAGGATGAAGTGAAATAGACTTAGTTTTTCAAAACATGACTACTATGGAAGTGTTTTGCATGACTACACATGTATAACCTGTATCAAGTTGCTTGCTTTTTCAAGGAGCATGGTTGGAGATGGAGGAAGGGAGAAAATTTGGAACCCAAAGTTTTAAAAACACATGTTATAAAAAAAAATGTTTTCATATTCACAATAAGAAATACAGGAAATGGGGTATAGAAATCTATCCTGCCCTACAGGAAAACAGAATGGGAAGGGGATAAGAGAAGGGGGAAGTGAGATAGAAGTGAGAAGGGAGGGCAGATTAGGGGAAGGGGTATACAGACTGCATGCCATTTTGTGGTGAGGGGAGGGATGAGATGGGGAGAAAATTTGGAAATCAAAATGTTGTGGAAGTGAATGTTGAAAACTAAAAATAAATTTAAAAACATTTAAGAAAGAAAGAAAGAAAGAAAGAAAGAAAGAAAGAAGAAAGGAAGAAAGAAAAAAGAAAGAAAGAGAGAAAGAAATGAATGAATAAATAAATAAACAAAGAAAAGAAAAGAATGGCTCTGGCCAGGTCATACCCAAACTCAATAAATTCAAGCAGCTCCCTATCACCTTAAGGATAAAATTTAAACTCCTCTATTTGGCATTCAAAGAACTTTATAACCTGGCTCTAATCTGCCTTTCCAGCCTTATTATACATAACTCCTATATTGGAAAGCTGCAATTCAGTGAAATGAACCTTCTTTTTTTTTCTCTCTCTCTCCATATATCCCACCCCCTCCCAGAGGCACCACTGGCTGCCTTCCTCCCTAGAATGCACTTCCTCATCTTCTTCGAGCTCTTCTCTCCTTTGATACTCAGCTCATGTTCTATATTCTACCTGAATCCATTCCTTACCCTTAGTGCCCTTCCTCCCCAAATTATCCTTTATGTGTTTTCTATGTATTCTGAATATACTTATTTATATTCTCCCATCTCTTTGCCATATCTGCATTCTTTCTTACGTGCTATTGACATACAAGTGATAATGGGTAATTTCTAGAAAACTTGGAAAATTGAAAGCCATGATTATTTCAGAGAAAACTTCACCTTCATGATTCAACTATTATTATTTTTCATTGGTGTTTTTTTGTGCTTCTCTCCATAGAATGTAAGCTCTTAGAGGGCAGGGGCTGTTTCATGTTTCTCTTTGTACTCTTCACACCTATCACATTGCCTGGCACATGTTAGACATTGAAAAATTCCTTATTGGTTGATTGTGACTCATTTTTAAGTGATGGTATAAAAGCCTAAGATACAATGGAGAAATCCCTGGACTTGAAATCAGAGCCTGGGTATGTGTCCAAGCTCATACCATTGTGATATCTGTGTGTATAATCATTGTCAAGTCACTCAATTCAATAAATCCTTGAGGGCAAGCACTCTTCCATTTTGTCTTTGTATCCTCTATGCCTAATACCATTCTTGGCACATAATAGTCAATAAATGTGTTGACAAATTCATAGACTTCTATGAGCTTCAATTTATTTCATAAAAAAGTGATATTTGTATTACCTATCTTTGGGGGCTTGTTACTGTGAGGAAAGGGTTCTGCAAACTGTAAAATATGACAGAAATCATCATTTATTGATTCATTTGAAGCTTTGCCATCCACTGAAATGATGGTGGTGATGATGATAAGTCAATAACCATTTATTAGCCACCTAAACTGGAGATACGATTACAGTAAAAAAAAAAAAAGTCCCATAACACTGCTGCTACTACTACTACTATTATTACTTCTTCTACTACTACTACTACTACTACTACTACTACTACTACTACTACTACTACTACTACTATAACTACTACTACCACCACTGCCAGGCATTTATACAGTTCCTTAAGATTTTCAAAGCACTTTACACATGTGAATCTTATTTGATTCTCACAACAAACATGTGAGGTAGGCATTACAGATAATTGTATCCCCATTTTACAGACAAGGAAACAGAGGCTAGGAGAGATCAAATGACTTGTCTAAGGTCACACAACTAGGATGTAGAATTTGAACATAGGTATTATTCTAAATCTAGTGCTGTATCCACTATGCATCACTACCATGGTTGTCTATATTTAATATGACAGTAATGGTACATGCAAACATGACACCATTGGACTTCCATCCTAGCAGACATCTGTTCTACCCCATGATCACTTGGCTTACTGATATACTGTGACTTACTCACATCTGCTTCAGCTGTTGAAGTTACTGTTGATAACCCAGCAGCTTAAACTCATTGGACACAAACTAAGAAAACAGCAATTTGATGATGAGACTGGAGGTCTGTGTCTTCTTGCTTAGAAATATTTTGCCCAAATACTCCCCTAACATTTTCCCTTTCAACCTGCTCAGAGTAATTACAGCTCCAAACACTGGCTATGGTTCAGTCGAATGAAGGCTGGGTGGCTCCATTAAAATGATCTTATCAATTTGACATTCTAGGTAATGTTTTGTGCGAAATGCCAAGTGAGATTTCTGGAGGGGAGAGGAAAATGCCTCTTTTCTTCTTCCACATACAAAGTTTATGCAGATCAAAAAGACACGAGTAGCTGCCATTTATTTGAACAGGTTGGGATGGTTACAATAAGCCCAGAATCCTTAATCAGTCATGACTCCATTCTTAATGATGGAGAGAATTAATTATGGATGTGGAATCATATCATTGTGGATCTTGAAAAGAGAATTGACTTACACTGATGTAGGGTAGCTATGTTTTAATTAAGGGGGGAGTCAAGCATAGGTCTTAGGAGATGGGGGGGAGTTTTAAGAGGAATGAAGTGGGTGCTTACCAGGGTTTAACATGGAGTCATGGAAAGAGACATAGGTTTGGAGGCAGGAAACAAAATAGGATTTAATTCCTGCTCTGCCATTTGGCACCTGGGTGGCCCTGGACAAGTCACACAGCTAATAAATGTTAGACAGTAGCTACATGCTATAGTGGAAAGAGAGGTGAACTTGAAGTCCGAAATCCTGGGTTCAAATCCTCAGTCTGCCCCTTGATCTTTCTGTGACTTCAGGTAGGTCAAATTAACCACTTTGGGTCTCAGTTTCCTTATTCATAGGCAGAAAAAAAAAAGTTGTCATCCAGTCACATCCAACTCTTAATGATCCCATTTGGGGTTTTCTTGGTGAAGATGCTAGAGTGGTTTGCCATTTCCTCCTCTAGCTCCTTTTATAGATGAGGAACTAAGGCAAACATAGTTAAATGATTTACCTAGTGTCACACAGGTAGTAAGTGTCTGAGGCCAGATTTGAACTCAGGGAGTTGAGTCTTCCCGACACCAACCCCAGCACTCTAACACTGAGACATCTAGTTGCCTCATAGGGGAAAAAATAAGTATTTAACTCTAAAGTCCTTAATAGCTTTAGCTCTATGACCCTATGCTAATATTATCATTTCAAGTCCACAGTTTTCTCATCTACACAGTAAGATTCGATGAGATGAACTCTGAGGTCCCTTTAAGAACTATAGGTTATGATCCTAAGATGTTTCATTTTTTCTGAGTCTCAGATTCCTCATTAGCAAAATTAAGATGCTGAACTAAACGATTGCTAAGGTGTGTTCTAGCTCTAACCATCTGATCATATAAAGTCTATCTCAAGACACACACCTACTGCTTTTCTTTTGTAGCTTGTACGTGTATGTATTGTTCACACAAATATATGCACATGGACATTTACCCATATATAAGCCTCCTTCTCGTTCCTCCCACAAGACACTCCATCTCCTGACTCTGTGCATGTTCACTGACTGTCCCCAATGCCTGAAGTTTCTTCCTTTTCATCCCTGCCTCCTGGTTTTCCCGGCTTCTTTGAGTCTCAGCTAAAAATGGCACCTTCTGCAAAAAAGCCTTTTCTAATATTCTCTAATAGTAGTGCCTTTCCCCTGAGACTATCATCAATATGTCTCATTTGTGTATAATTGTTTGCATGTTGTCTCCCTAATTAGACTGTGAGATCCTTTGGGCATCTTTTCCCCTTTATATACACAATGAATGCTTTTAGACTTGACTTGTCAGACAGGAAGAGTTTCATATTATAAAGCCACAGGTAGACATAAGTCATTTGGATACTGAAAAGAAGAAAACATAAGAAAATATCATTAATATTAATAAATGGAGGCAGTATGAACGTGAAACTGGGAGATGTGCATTCTTATCTGATTCTACTACTTTTTATCTATGTGATCTTGGGCAAGTCATTGCAAAACAATGGGCTTCGGTTTCCAGAACTGCAAAGGGTATTCAAGAATTGTCTGAATAGGAATTTTTTTTTTAGTGGGCCAGATGCAAATAAAAAAGGGAATCTTCACTTTAAACAGATCATTTGTGACATATCCTAGGCCTAGATTAGGAGTTCTTCTATATAAGGGGCAGCTAGGCCGTGTGATGGACAGGGTGGGCCTAGAGTTGAGAAGACCTGAGTTCAAATGCAGCCTCAGACACTTACTAATTGTGTGACCCTGAGCAAATCACTGAATCTTGTTTGTCCCAGTTTCCTCATCTATAAAAGGAGCTGGAGAAGGAAATGGCAAACTACTGCAGTATCTTTGCCAAGAAAAGTCTCAATGGGGTTACTCGCATCAGATATGATGGAAATGACTGCACAACAGCAACGTATGAGCTCACTTAATGCAGGTAGTATAGGATGAGGCTTTCTACAGTGCTGTGTGTTGAAGAAAGATAGATAGTAAGCATTACCACCCCTGAAAAAAATCCAAAATATGTCATCTTCACAACTTATCACTGTTCCTAAGACCACCCCCATTAGATATCCTTTTCTCGTATTCTTGAAAGTGTTTTAGTCATGAAGAGCTCACTGAGATGAATGATACCTTAAGCCATTATGAGCTACAACTTTTGGAAGATTAGTTTAGCTTATTAATTTCCACCCAAGGAATCAGCCTCTGGGGATTGGAGGAGTTAGGGTATCTGGAAATGGGGCACAGCATAATCAAAGGGGAGATGGGGGATGGAGGCAAAGGAAAATTTTGCCCAGGGATGGTTCTGCTCAAATGGAAGTCTTATTTGTTTCCCTGGTTGAGGACAATTTTCAGGCAAGTCAATGGATGAATCACTCCTCTGGGATATATCCAAGCATTCACGTCCTCCTGGCAAAGCAGAGAGGTGTTTTGAGAGTTATACTAAGTGTAAACCTTTGGGTGCAAATGAGTTTCATTTGGCAAAACCCCACTGTCTAATTTTGAAGACAAAAGTCTTACCAAGAAGGCTCATAAAGCATTTTCCCCATCAAACAGCTCTTATTGAACAATATTTTGATGAAATAATTACAGATGAATCAGGAGGAATACATTGTCCTTGAAAGAATAACAATACATAGCATTTTATTTTCAGTGTTTTACAAATCCCTAATTACTTAATCTTCAGCACTAACACCTGAGGAACAGAATCTTGTCATAGTTAATAGATAAGGATGTTGGCATCCAAAGAGGGTGCATGGCTTGCCAAGGTCAGTTTGAGAAGTTAATATTTCATGTTACTGACAGCAGTGAGAAGGGTGTGGAGGTAGAGGAGAAGGGTTTGGACTAGGAGACAAGGAGACCTGTGTCTGAGTTCCAGCTCTGACATTTGCTAGCTGAGTGACCTTAGGAAAGTCGTATACCTTCCCTCAGTCTTAGATTCCTTCCCTGAAAATGATAGTGATGAATTAAATAAGGTTTCTTTCAGCACTAACATCCTGCCAACATGATAAAGAGTACTTTGGTCTAGAGCCTATGACTATTAGGTAATTATTATACTCTGTAGCTACAGTTCTAGGATGTAAACAAAATTAGGTGGGTCATATGACCAGATACAATGAAAAATTCCACAATGAAAGATATTATGGATGAAAATCAATAAAGTACTACCTTTTTGCCACTCTTTACTTTTGGTACACCTAAGCACTGAGACTTTAATTTCCCAGGTACTTTGAATGTCCAGATGAGAAACTCTACCACTACAAGCTGGACCTATCCCTAAAAATTTACAGTCTCAGAGAATTTCCTGGGGCACTCATGGAAGAGTTAAGTGATTTGTCCTGGGTGTTACAGCTGTTACGTAGAGGATGTATCAAAGATGAGATTTGGATACATATCTTCTTGGCTCCAAGGCTAGTTTTCTTTCCATGTCGCCTCTTCTATACTACTAACGAAATAATAAAATACATTTTTTAAACTGGACCAATGATATCATTATTAATGGGTATTCCCAAATGAAGAAAACCTTTCTACCAATGTTGATTGCCACCTGCAATGAAACTTAGAATGTCACACAGTTGCTTGACATAGTGAGAGGTTTAGTGATTTCTTATTTATTCATTGAAGTTGGTTTTTAAGAATCTTTACCAAGTCACATTTGTTTAGTCTGTTTTGTTTTGTTTTGTTTGGGGGAAAGTTGTTATGTCTCTTCCATAGTAATAAAAACCTCATTCCTTTTTAAGTATTGCAAATTTTAGGTATCTTACCAGCTTGGAATGGCCTTTTCCCAACTACCCTGAAGAGGCAGAGTAGTGTAAAGAGCTCAGAATCTTGGATCTTAGCCTTTGCTCAAGTAGCCCTGCTACTTGCTAGGGGCTTGTGTGACCTTGGGCTAGTCACTAAACTTCTCTCGACCTCCATTTTCCATTCTGTAAAATGAACTCGATGGAAGGCACCAATGCTCATTCTAGTTGTCCACTGATGAACAACATAAATTTGGATTTTGAAGGGACTTTACAGATTATTTTATTCATCTACCTCATTTCATACATAAGAAAAATTTGAGGTCCAGAGAGCTCCCATCACTTCTCCAGTGTGATACATGTAATGAACAACATGATCTTACTGAGGTTTTCCTGTATTAACAGATTACATAGCAACATTGATGCAAACGTGGGTGAGCACAGCCTAAAAGAATGAGTGGATGGGGTCTAGGAGTCAGAAGACTTGTGGAATCCTGAATTCTGTCACTCAGTAGTGCTGTGACCTTGGACAAGTCCCAGGGTTATTGTGAAGATTAAATGAGCTGTGTGCTAAGTGTTTTGCTACTATAAAGCACTTTATTCAGGCTAGCTATTGTTCTCTTCTGCTACACTGCACATATTTAAAGATTCCAAATCTGGTTTTAATGAATGCAGCAGGGAATGAGTTTAGGCCTTCTCAAGTTTTCTGGGATTTTGGCTTTCTCACTTTATGCTGCCCTGAAAAAAAGGAGGAGGGATGGAAGAATAATATATAAATAATAATAAGCAATAAAAACACTGTCACTCTTTGACATTATAAGGAGCACCATTGGGCCTATTGGGTTTGTACATGGTAAGATGATATTTGTAACTCATGATACCTTTCTCAGTATTAGGGTAGATGGAGGGAAAATATTTATGTGTTGTGTGTGTGTGTGTATAGACAGAGGGCACAGGGTGAGTTGAAGATGAAGGGATGAGATCTAAAAAATTAAAATTAAGAGGTGAGAGAGAATTTTACTGGGAGAAGGAAAAAAGGAGAGGCAGAATGGGATATATTAAATTATCTCACATAAAACAGATGAGAAAAAGCTTTTACAGTGGAGGGGAAGAGGGGGAAGGTGAGAGGGAATGAGTGAATCTTATTCTCATCAGATTTGGCTTAAGGAGGGAATAACATACACGCTCAATAGGGTATGGAAATCTATCTTACCCTACAGGAAAATAGTGGGGGGAATGGACAAGTGGGGGGGACAACACAAGGGAGAGCAGATTGGGGGAGGGGATAATCAGAAGCAAACACTTCTGAAGAGGGACAGGGTCAAAGGAGAAACTAGAATTAATGGGAGGGAGGAACAGGATGAAGGGAAATATAGTTAGTTTTTCACAACATGACTATTATGGAAGTGTTTTTCATGATTACATATGTACAATCTATATCAGCTTGCTTGCCTTCTCAATGAGGGTGGGTAAGGAAGGAGGAAGAGAGAGAATTTGGAACCCAAAGTCTTAAAAACAAATGTTAAAAAGTGTTTTTACACACAACTGGGAAATAAAATATACAGGCAATGGGGTATAGAAATCTATCCTGCCCTACAGGAAAATGGAAGGGGAAGAGGATAAGAGAAGGGGGGGGGGTGATAGAACGAAAGTCAGATTGGGGAAAAGGATATTCAGAATGCATTTCATCTTGGGGTGGGGGGAGGGGAGAGACAGGGAGAAAATTTAGAACTCAAAATCTCATAGAAGTAAATGTTGAAAGCTAAGATAAATTAATTTTTTTAAAAAAAGAAAAGGAAAGAAAGAAAGAGAAAGAGAAAGAAAGAAAGAAAGAGTTAGGGACTGGACCTGTGACATGACTGATATAGAGAATTTTCAGATAAAGACATTCTCTCCACCAATGCAAGTCAGTAAAATCTTAGTCATTTATAGTCTTAGACAGTTCCCTAAAAAAATGAAAGATTGAGTAATTTGCTGAGGGTTACATCAGGCAGTTAGGTGCCACAGTGGATAGAATGCTTGGCTTGTAATCAGGAAGACCTGAGTTCAAATCCAACCTCAGAAACTTACTAGCTATGTAACCCTTGACTAGTTGATTAGTCCTGTTTGCCTCAGTTTCCTTATCTATAAAATGAGCCAGGGAAGGAAATGACAAAGCACTCCAGTATCTTTGCCAAGAAAACTCCAAACGGTATCACAAAGACCCAGACACAACTCAAATGACCGAACAACACCAAGGGTCACATAGCCTCTCAGTGTCCAAGGCAGAATTTGAAAGGCAAATCTTTTTGGCTTCTTGGTAGACCATCTAACCACAACATCATAGTCACTCTCAGAGAGCAAAGGACTTACAACATATAGAGACCTAACAAATAATATCACATGAGATAATAGAAAGCAGCTAGGTGACTCAGTGCGTAGAGTGCTGGACTTGCAGTCAGGAAGACCTGAGTTCAAATCTAGCCTCTTATACTTACTAGCTGTGTGACCTTGGCTGAGTCATTTAATCTCTTTCAGACTCAGTTTCCTTATCTACAATATAGGAATAATAATAGTACCGATTTCCCTGTTGTATCAAATGACATAAAATATGCAAATGTGTGTTTCCAACCTCTAAAGAACTTTATAAATACCAGTTATTATTATTTTTATTATATGTAGAGCTCTTTGTAAAACTTAAGGAACTAGAGAAATAGTATGTATCATGAACACAGAGAAGAAACTAGGGATTCTGATTTCTGCGGACGTAGATTCATGATGGAAGTAGCTGGAAGGGAGAATTCACTGAGATGGTTGAGCTAAGGAGAAAGTCAGGTAATCCCAACAAGATTTAGGGGAGGGGGGGGGAAGTAGACTGTCACCTACATTTGTATACCACTAATCCAGGTCATTCAACATCTCCTAAGGTCCACATTTTCCCTTACCTTTTTGGCAGTGAGGGCCATGAAATAGTGGGATACCAGTTTTAGGACTGCATCCTGGAGAATGCTACCTCACCCTGAAATGTCAGCTTTGGGGACAATGTCCCAGTCCTGGTTGTAGCCACATAATTAGACTTCACTGCCTGAAGTACCTTCTACTACACTACAATTAACTGAGGTACCATTTCCCAGAGCTTGGCTAGCCAATGAAACAAGGATGGAAAGCAGTGGGTATGGAGATTCCAGGACAATTTTACCCTCAGCCACCATCTGTTTCTGCTTAAATAACAAATCTAAGGAACACAATGCTCCTATGCACTGCATAATTATAATATTGGAAAATATGTTAGGAAATAATTTGTTCCTTTCCCAATACCAAGGTAAGATCATCTTAAAGCACTCCCTGCCAGGAAGCAAGGTACAAATTCTTTCTAATGTTTTACCCTGCCTGGGAAGAATAGAGTACTTGGGGTCAATAGATCTGAGTTCAAATACCTACTTCTGGTACTTAATGTCTTTGTGACTTTGGGTAAGTCACTTTCTCTTTATTAGGATATAGTTGCCTCATCTGTAAAATGAGGGGTTTGGGTTAGATCATAGAGTTGCAGATCTACCTCTGAAAGGGATTGTCAGAGACCATGTGGTTCAACCCATTCATTTAACAGATGAGGAAATTGAGGCCCAGAAAGGTTCAATGATTTGTCCAACATTACATAGGGTATAAGAATCAAAGTAAGAATTTGAACCCAGGTCTTCTGACTCTATAGCCAGAAATATTTTTTACCGTATTGCCCTAAAATCCAAGATCTTCAGTTTAAAGGAGTCCTTTTAAAATTGTTATTGATTATTATCGTTATTATTATTAGCTTGAAATCACTCTACCTTAGTTTTAACTCAGTCTGCTTTGTTCCATTTTTTATGAAGCTAGTAAAACCGATTGTGTGTGTGACACCCAGAGGCACCCCCACACATTAATACACAGTGTTGACAAGAAGATAGTATTGGGAAACAAGAGAGAGCAAAAAAGAAAGTTTCCTGAAGTAATAGATGAGGCCCCCAGCTTCTTTCCTGCCTTGATGGGCCTGCCTCTGTGCATATTAAGTCACACTAGAGCATGGAGCTAATTAAATAATTAGTTGTTTAGTGAACAACTACCTTATGTTTACTTGGGAGAAATCTGCTTTAATGACATGAAGCATTTGGAGTTTGGGGACCATGTTGAAGGCGCAAATGGGCTTCCACTGTGAAACTGTGGCTGGACTCCATCCAGCGTGAGCTCATAGAGACACCTAGTGGTGATTTGTGGAGACAGCAAAGGGATGTTATTCCTGCTCTGACATAGCACAACTGATAATGTCTATTGACCCTCTGCGGGTTCTAAATCCTTTCCACAGCTGATGTCATTTTAGCTTCATATTGACAGGTAGGCACTACAAGTACCATTGTTATTCCTACCTTACTGAAGAGGAAACCGAGGCTGTAAGAGATTAACTGTCATGCTGATAGAAAAAAAAAATATGAAAACTAGCTGTGGAAACCAGATTTCTGGTCTCCACCCAGTTCTAGCATCCTTAGAAGCAGAGACAGGAGTTATTTAGTGAGTGCGATTTTAGGAACTCAAAAGATAACAAAAGCTCAAATTCAACTCTCATTGACTTGGTTCTAATGACATTTCACCATTAGAGCTGCATTTCTTTGACTTAAGACTTCAGCAAAGTCATCAGCAGGAATTTTGTATTACTGGGGCCCAAGATACAGGTATGAGACCGGTAAAAAAAAAAAGTATGGAATTAGTGTAGAAAAGGTCTTTCAGGTCTCTAAACGTCTCTAAATGAGGGGGAATGCTCTCTAGTGTTCTGGTATGGTTAAAGCAGAGAAATGCAGACTTCTATTTAATATGAATACTCCTGGGATCCCCTTTCATCATCTCCACACTCTAGCCAAACTGGATGACTTGTTACTCTTTATTAATGATACTCTTTCTCTAGTCTTTGCAGAGATGTTAACCTTGTCCAGAATGCAATTTCTTCCTCACCTCTGGCATCCTAGAATCTCTAGTTTCTTTTAATATTCAGTTAAAGTACCACCTTTGATGGGAGGTCCCTCCTTACTGCCATGATCTCCCCTCCCCACAAAGTAAGTGGACCAGAACAGAAGGTACGTTCATAGTGTAGGGCATTATCAATGCCATATTTGTAGCTACTGGCTAAGAATAGCCGCCTTCCACACTCAACCTTTTCAATCAGGGGATCAAATTTTGCAAAAACGAAACAAATTGAATTTTCAGAATACCTTGTGATGTCAGAGGAGAACGCTCAGACTGCTGGCCCTTTTCAGTAAGGGATAGGGACCATCTGACCTTTCTCTCAAACGTTAAAAAAAAAAAAGGAAGAATGATCCAACTTTTTGCCTTTCTTTGCATCTCTAGTCCTGAGCACAACAGGTCTTGGAAGACAGTACACACTTAATAAATGCTTCACCTTTCTAGACCTTAGTTTCCTCATTTGTAAAATGAGGAGTTTGGCTTTTGTAACCTCTGAGGGCCTTTTTATCCCTAAAGTATTGTTCCTATGATGCCGATTTAAGTCCCTCATGGATTAATTTATTTTAGTGTATGTGGTCATTAGTATCTATTCTGTCTCCAAGCAGGATTACTAACAAATATCTCAACACCTTTGGGTCTTCTGCATATATTTAGGGAAGAGAATTTCAGAGCCTTTTTGTCTAGCCCATTGTAATGTTTCAACACCTTGTTATCTGGGGATTCTCTCTAATGGAGCGATTTAAAGCTGTCATATTACAGCGTACTACCATGTCTTTTTCTTGATTTTAAATTTTTGGTGATACATTTTGTTCTTAGGTCACTTTCACTTCTTAATATCTACCTCTCTCCTTCCCAACCTGTAAGCTATTTCTTGCAACAAAGAACTAAAAAAAGAAAAAGAAAAAAAAAGAGTTCAGGAGAATAACAAACATGTTGGCCAAGTCTGACAGTACTTGTCCCTCACCATTGCAAAAAAGAAAGGCAGGAGAGGTCTATAATTAGATAGCATAGTGGATAGGATGCCAGACTTGGAGTCAGAAAGACCAGTATGAATCTTACCTCAGTTTCTGTGTGACCCTGAGCAAATCACTTCTGTCTCAGTTTCCTCATTTGTAAATGTGCGTAACAATAGCACCAACCTCAGAGGTTATGGTGAAGATCCAATGAGACCACAGAGTTGAAAACTTGAAAACCTTAAAGAATTACTCATCAGCTATACCATTCAAGTCTCAGAGACCCATTGAACTATGCTAAGTCTTGCTGGGAATCCTATTTTTTTTTTGTCTTCTTAATGTTTTAGAATAGTAAGCTTCTCCTAGCCAAACTAAGGGCACCACATCATACTTCATTTTGTAATAAGATAAAGAAAGTCCCTCTCTCTACCAGGCTCCAGGCTGGATAGGCTACCTACATAATACAGAGTCACTATTTAAGTCTTTTGTTAGAGTAATGCAGATCTAATGACTTAATCTTAAATAGCCCGACTTCTCCAGGGGAGGAGGAGTGGGGGGAAGGGACAGCCAGCTTCCTTCAGTTCCCAGACTACTTGACATGCATAGCTGGGCAAGTCAAACTTCGCAGCTGAAAAGCAATGTCATGAGCAAAGCAACAGGAGGTTGCGCCCTATTTAAGCTATTTCTGATAAGATTGCCTGGGTTCTACTGTGTAATGTTCTAGAAGCTAGGGAAATCTGGGTGTCTTTTGTGCCAAACCACTGACTCCCATGGATATTTCTGCCTAGCCCCTTCCCCTGCTCATTCAATCTTTTTGCTGTCCCAAATCCAAGGTCCCTGTCTGGAGGTGGAAGAAGGGAAATAGTGGGCAGAGGCTCATTGATGGGAGAATTGCAAAAGCCTTATACTTAGGGAGAGGGAAGGAGGGTGTGATTGTGTGGTAGGGCAGTGACTATATACTTACTATAGAAATGAGGACATTGGCAAATGATGAATATGAAGAAAGCAGAGAAGCATTGGAATGACTTCCATTTAAATAGAACAAAGTGAAGTTGGCAGAACCAGGAAAAAAAAAGTAAACAAAATAACTCCAGGAAAATAAAAAGACATACAAACAAAGCAAATAAAGAAGTTTGGTCCAAACCAGGTATGCGCAACAACTCCTTCTCTTCTTTGGTGAGGTGGGGGGAGCAATGGGTGTAGCACAGAACACACTATTTTTCTCTTCCTTCCTTTCCCCTACTTTTTCCTCCTCTTCTTTCTTTCCCTTTCCCTCCTTCTCTCCTCTCTCTGTCAGTCTGTCACTGTCTCTCTCTACCTCCTTCTCTATCTCTGGCTGGCTGGCTGCCTCTTTCCTTGTTGTTTCCTGCCTCCCCTTCCATCCACTTCAATAACTATTGCTGGCTCCCTATTTCTCATACAAAGTGAAAATACAAACCCCTCAGTGTGTGGCAGATAAGTTCCTTTATAATCTTGTTTTCTCCTTCCTTGTCAGCCTTATTTAGTACTTTCTGCTTCTGAATCCCGAGGTCCCAACAAATTCCTTTCCAAACTTGATGCTCAATATCTTGTCATCATATATCATCCTCAGTACAAGCCAATGTCTGGAATGCGATCCCACTCCTCCTGTTCCACCCAGAATCCCTGTCTTCCCTGAAGACGCTGTTCAAAACCCCAGGTGCTCCATGCTTCTGTCTTCACTCCCTATTAACTGTTCTTGCCTTTCTTCACCTTTATCCAAGTTACTTGACATGAAGTGACCTCAGATGCTGATTCTGGATGGAAGCCTTCCCTGATCTCCCTATTTCTTAATATTATTTCTCTTCTCAAATCTTATATTTACTCATATTTTACAAATTAAATTCCCCCAGGAGAAAGTAATCTTCTTGAAGTCAAGAACTGTTTTCAGTTTTGTCATTGTTTTGTTTTTATATTGTCGGTGCCTTTTTTGTAACAGAAGCTTAGTGAATATTTACTTAATTGAATTGATTTAAAACATCTGTGAGCAGGAAGAAATCTCAGAAAGCTTTTATTTTAATCCACACATGAATAGGAAAACATTTTACAGTAAGGTGTGTCAGGGCAGCCAGAACCCACACTGCTGAAGGGGGAAAATATTATAGGAGCAGAGACTGAAAGTTGGAGGGGATCTTAGTGGTAACCAAGCCCAGTCTTCTCACTTTACAGATGAGAAAGTTGAGACATAGCAAGATTGAAAGATGTACCTAGATTCATACAACTACTAAGCCTGAGGGAAGATTTGAATACAGATCTTTTTGATTCCAATTCCTTTGTTATATAACTCTCTCTCTGTCTCTCTCTCTGTCTCTCTGTCTGTCTGTCTCTGTCTCTGTCTCTGTCTCTGTTTCTCTCTCTCTGTCTTTGTGTGTGTGTGTGTGTGTGTGTGTGTGTGTGTGTTAGGGAAATTGGAACCAAAGTAGGTGATCACATAACTAGAAATGGCTGAACACATTTTTACATACATATGAAATTGATTTCTGTTCAGCCACAAACAACAAATTTGAAATAGTTAAAGGGAGATAGTAAAAATTGTTTGAAATGATGGAAAATAAAATAAGTGGAAGGAATAGAACAACATACACAATAACTTCAATAATTTCAGTAAAAAGACTAAGAAAAAGCTAAATTCAGATTTAAAAGGCTGTAATGACCAATCTCATTGTAGTTTTCTAGGTGCTAGGAAAACAAGCTCCTTAAAGAGCTCTGGGTGGTGGAGGGAGGCTATGCATATGGAAACGTGGCATTCATTTCTAATTGGGTACTGCCCAGTCCTTAGAGCAAGTGCAGGTTTACCTTTGCCTGGAGGCAAAATAGAAAGTGTGCAGATATTTCTCTTTGGGTTCCAATCTAATATGCGGAATTTGGAAACTTGTTTCCAACCATGCCTGGTATGGTCTGGCACTGTGTGATGATGAATAATTGCCTGCAGAACCAGAAGAATCAATAGCCCAGAAGGTGCTGAGTCAGAAATGAATTTGAATATAAGAGGGAGGATTTGATAGTCTTAATAATCAGTTTACCTTTTGCATAATGAGTGAGGCAAGCCAAACTTCCTTACCTAGCCACTATTCTTTGATGAGAATATGGTGGAGCTGATTTTACATGTTTTCTTCACTAATCATAGGTGAATGAGTATTTTGAAATGGGATGTCCAAATAACTACCCTGTGGTTCAGGAGATCCTGATGATCCAGAGATCCTACTGGCTACTAGAGTCTGTAGTGCACTCTACAGAATTTGTAGTAGCCAATAGAGGAAGGAATGCCAGTGGATCTGATAAAGTAGTACTTCAAAGATACAAATGCTTCAAGGATCAAGGAGAGCAATGTTTTTGTTTTTGGTTAGGCAATAGGGTTAAGTGACTTGTCCAGGGTCACACAGCTCTGTTATGTGTCTGAGGTCATATTTGAACTCAGGTCCTCCTGAATCCAGGGCCAGTGCTCTATCCACTATGCCACCTAGCTGCCCTCAAGGAGAGCAATGTTGACTATGAGTTATATAAAGAAGCCAGTCCTCAGCATGCAGTAGAAGACTAGATCAAAGGGAAAAAAAATCATGAAGATTTGACAAAAGGAGGAAAGAATTTCAAGAGAAAGGAATCTTGAAGTAGTCTTCAGCCCCATGTGTTTTTTATATATGCATCTGCCTACCTTTCTACTTTAACAAAGTAAAACACTAATAACAACAAAATACCAATGGAATTTAACTGATTTACTCAAATTGGGAAACACATTGATGGGGTATCAGGAACCAAAGGATTTGAAAATCTAGCCCCTTAGGCTCACCTCTGGAACCTTAAAGGTGACACTAACAACTTGTCCCCTAAAGACCAAGCCCACCAATCTAACTGGGAATTGAGGAAGCAGATTCGGAGGACATACTACCTGCACATTTTTAGATACAATCACTGGTAGTTGGTACTGCTTAACTCTTTATTTTGTTATAAGCAGAGTTGAATGGTAGGATGGTGGTTACTGGGCTATAACTATTGCATAAAAACAGTATTTATCAATAATGCTTCTGCAAATGGGATTAAACAGGTCTCAGTTTCAGAAGACTTAATTTCCAATTGAAAGTCTCCCTCATGGTATAGTGAAATTACCAGTGGATTTGGATTCAGAGGTTCATGGGTTTGAATCCTAGTTCTGCTAATTATTTCCTTTGTGAGCCTGGAAAACTGACTTCATTTCTCTGAGGCACTGTGGCCTTGTATGTGAGAGGAGAGAATCATACCAGACTCTCTGAAATGTGTTTCCCAGTTTAATATCCTACCACCTACATTCAAATGAACATTTATGAAACATGCACAGTCTGTAAGACAAAGTGATAGGAATGCAGAGATGAAAGAAACAAACTAGTCCCTTCCCTCCAGGAATCTACAATTAATCAGCGGTACATATATACATACATACATACATACATACATACATACATACATACATACATATACAAATGTGCATTTGCATATATACATATATATGTATATGTGTATACTATTCAAAGTTATGTTATAATTATATAAAATATGGTAATTCATTCAAGCCCAATGGAAATATACATTATGACTTCAAATAATGCGGCCACTTCATGGAATTCATGTTTTGCACTGATCGGGACTTGGCTGTATACAAGTGAGACCAACATAAGTTATCTGATCCAGGAAAATGACAGATCTATACAAAGTACTAGAAGACTATTTTATGAAGACATCAGTTTCATTTGAGGATTCAAAAACATTTTCTTTAATGAAGAGGCATCTCTTCAGGGTTTTAAATAAAGATAAAGATTTCAACATAAAGAAATCATTTCTTTTTGGTGGGGGGGCACTCAGAATACAAGGAATTTTGAACGTACAAATTCTGTTTTTCTGATGTCTATTGAAAACCTTCCTAGAATTTCTGGTCTTACAAAGTTAACTCAGACTCTAAGGTGTTAAGTGATCTGCTCATAGGCACATAACATGCGTCAGAAGTACGAATTGATCCTGGTCCTCCTGATTCCAAAACTCATCCTCTGTCCCCAACCCTACACTGCTCCTCCTATCTCAAGATCTTGGCAGATATCCTCTGTACAACAAATACATTAAGGTGCATCAATCTTAATGGTGTTTTCCCCTATTTGTCTCCCCCCCCTTTAATTGGTCAAATATGATGGAGCAGGATAGAGGTGGGGGTGGGTTCCTACTCACTAGTACAAGCTACTTGAGTTCCACTATTATTAAAAGCAAACACACAAACACTCAGGAACACAAAGCTATTATTGTTGCCATCTCCATAGACAGCCATAATATTTCTCCTATAAAAGTGGCAATGAATTTCTGTTTCATCACCTGGTGTTATTTTTAAGTATTTATATTTCCCAATGAATGCATGTGGAATCATTCAGTAAATAATACTGCATATCAGGAATTTGATAATACTGTATATTTAGTAAATAATACTGATCAATAAGAGAATCTCTGGCAAGGGAGCTTCCTAGTTGCAGGCAAACAAGACAAGTCCCCAGTCCGAACCTTGAGCAAACATTGAGGGTTGGACTGAGTGTCCTACGGTGGAGAAGGAGAGATTGTGTTAAGAGATCTGTCACCAGGGCCAAACCACAAGGGCGCTACAGAGTACCAGGGATCAAAGTAGAGAGTGAAGAAGTCAGAAGGAGATGTAAAAATACCCAAGGTCACAGAAAGGAATAAGACAGAATACATATGTACACACATGCCTCCCCAGTTGGAATGTAAGTTCCTTAGGAGTAGGAATGATCTCTTTCTTTGTATTTCTATCCCTAATACCTCACACTTAGTACAGTGGCTGGCACATATCAGATACTTAATAAATATGTGTCGAACAATTGAAAGTCCACTGGCATCATTTTTTACAAATGAGGAAAATGAGTTTCAGAGAGGAGATCAGACTTGCCCAAGGTCATAGAGATACTGGGCTTCAAATCAAGTTGCTTGCATTCAGTAGGGATGGACTTAATTAAACACATACGTGTTACAGTGAGAGATGTTGCAGTGGCCAGGTGGAGAGAGAGGACTATCTAAATGTCCCAGCTAATAGAGTAGTTCCCACTGTATTATTTAGTAGAGGTCAGTTTATTTATATTGACACCATCGGTGCATCTTCAGTGGAAAGAGAAATGACTTTAGAGATGGAAGATTTGGTTCTAATCTTTGGGTATTTACTTTCAAGTCAGAGGATAGGGTTCAAATTCTACATCTATCATTTTCTATTAATGTAACTTTGGACAAGTCATTTGACTTCCCCAGGCCTCAGTTTCTCCTTTTATAAAATAAAGTGTCTGTGGCCTTTGAGGCTCTTTCCAGCTCTAGATAGATGATACCATGACACTAATTTACTTGACCTCCTTGGGATTGTTTCCTTATTTGTAAAATAAAAGGGTGACCTTAGATGGTCCCTGAGCTTTCTTTAACTTTTAAGTGTCTGATCCTCTGACTTAGGTTAGGCACTAGGTGGTGGGCCTGACCATTTCACACATCAAGCTGCATTGCTTTCCTACTGTCTTTAGTATAAAATATAAATTTCTTAGCTCGGCATTAAAACATTTTTACCTTCTGGTTCCAACATAACTGTGATGCCTCATTTCCCAACCTCATACTCTATTTTCAAGCCAAACTGGGTCACTAGTCATTCCATAAAGAAACATCACGGTCTCTGAAGAGATGCATAAGCTTTTGCCATCAGGAACAGAATACATTGTCTCCCCATCTTCACCTTTGAAGATTCTGAGTTTCTTCAAGCTCTATTCATATGTTCCTTCTTGGGTTCTCCAATGTTCCAACTTTGATTTTCCAGTTGAAAGTCCTCACAATCTTCAAATATTCTTAGAGCTTTATTTTTTTTTCTCTCCCTTCCTCCAAATTACTTCCTCAGCTCAGTTCAGTTGTTTTTCAGTCACGTCTGTTTCTTCTTGACCCCATTTGGGCTTTTCTTGGTATAAATGCTGGAGTGGTTTGCCACCTCCTTCTCCAGCTCATTTGACAGATGAGGAAACTGAGACAATCAGGATTAAGTGACTTGCCCAGGGTCTTACGGCTAATGTCTGAGGCTGTATTTGAATACATTAAGGTGAATCTTCCTGAGTCCAAGCCTAGTGCTCTATCCATTGTGCTACCTGGCTGCCCTATCAATTACTTCCTGTCTTTAATTAAATAAATGACCATCTTTGTCACCCCCAGTCTATCCCAGTACAGTGTCAGCTCTGAAATTAGGGACTAAATTTTTTTTTTTGTCACTGCATCCTAGGTACCTAACTCAGAGGTTTGCCTATAGTAGGTGCTTAATAAAATCAATGGCCCTAAAGCACAGGTTTGACTTGAGTCACTCCCCTGATCAATGATCTCCAATGGTTCCTTGTGACTTAAATTCCTCTGTTTGATGTGGATAACCCTCTACAACCTGATGCCAATCTATCTTTCCAGGTTTATTATATATTATTCTGCTTTGTGTCCTGTGAAGTCTAGTCAGAATGGCCCTCTTGCTACTCCTTATATATTTTCTGCTTATTTGCCTTTCCGAAAACTACCCTCCATGCCAGGAATGAACTCAATCCTCACCTCTCCCCACTTCCCCCAGCCAATAAAATTTAAATATTTCTTTAAGTTTTAGCTAAAGTACTGCCCTCTACAGAAAGCTTTTTCCTGATCCCCCAAGTGTCAGGACCCTGTATCTCTAACTAGCTTATATTGAATTGCCTTGTATTTGTTTTGTGTTTATTCTGCCTATCTTTATATAGATATAAGTTGCCACTCTTGAAAGAATGTAAGGTCTTATGGAAGAATTGTTATATATATTTTTTTTCTTTTTGTATCCCAATTGCCTAGAAGAGTATCTGGCATATGGTATTAATAAATGTTTTCTGAATGAATGAATAAATGAATGAATAAATGAGTCAACGTCACTTAACTTTCTTGCATATCATGCAAATGGGGACAATAATCCTGGCACTTCTACCTTAGAGATTGTTGTGAAGAAGGCAGTTAGAAAATAATAAAAGACTGTAGAAAAGTGAGTCATGTTTGGAGATGGGTTTTTTCTTTGTTTGTTTGTTTTTTCTACCACCACCCTCCTTTCCATCCCAAGCAGGCTGTAGGCAGGATTTTAATAAAACAGCCTAGGCAGTTGTTTCTTCTCAAAAGGCCCTGTAAATATACTTCCCACACTGCTGCATTGCACCCACTGGCCTCCAAGCAGATCTAAGCCAGAGCCAAAAGCAGCAGGCATGAAGCCCAATGCAAGACTTGGGGAAATCCTAAGTCAGGCCCTAAATCTTCAACTGAAGGCCTGCTGCCTCTTAGGCAGGAGTTTAAGGAAAACTGCCAGGCACACAGGCCAGGCACAGGGAAGCTAATATATTCTGGGACTCAGCATGAAGAATTAGGCAGGAGGCTGGAAGGAGCAGAGAACAGCCTCCCCAGCACCATTCATTACTTTTTGGTGTTTTTTGTTATGAACAGTATAGTCTGAGCTGTCTCTTCAGTGAGCACACCAGCTGGAGGCATCCTCACTGTCTGTTTGGGCTATACGTCATAAGCAGCTTAAAAGTGCCTTAGATGTCCTTCCTAGAAAGTAGAAGAATAGAATCCTAAGGACGAAAAAATTGGCCCCATTTCCAGTTGACTTTACCAGCTGTAAAGATCTTCCTCCCAACAACTTCAATCCTGCCCTTTCTATAAGCTACAGTTAAATTTATCTCTTATATAGTCTTCTCTCATCTACCAGTCCATAGTGATTTCTTCGTCATCAAAATGTTTGCTCCTTGAGGGGAGAGACTGCATTTTCTTTTGTTTTGTTTTTTTGTGTGCATTTTTTCTACATCATCTTGTGCTTCATACAGTGCCTGACATTTAGTAAGCTCTTAAAAAATGCTTATTGACTAACTCAATAACAGGGACAGGTAACAGTTCTTACCTTCTCTGTGTGTGTGTGTATGTATGTGTGATTGAACCCTTTGGCAATATGGTAAAGCCTATAGACTTCAGAATCATGTTTTTAAATGAATAAAATAAAATGTATAAAATTACCAAGAAAACCAACACCATTAAAAAGGTCATCACTATATATATATATATATATATGTGTGTGTGTGTGTGTGTGTGTGTGTGTGTATGAGAAAGAGAGAGAGAAAGAGAGAGAGAGAGAGAGAGAGAGAGAGAGAGAGAGAGAGAGAGAGAGAGAGAGAGAGAGAGAGAGAGAGGAGAGGGAGAGGGAGAGGGAGAGATAAAGGGAAGAGGGAGAGGGACTGAAATAAGCATGACAGGACAGAATAGCATCATTGGAGAATGACCTCCACAGTGATACAGTACAGGAGGGACAAGCAATTGGGAGGAATCAGGAAGGAAGGAGAGGCAGAGGACATTACACATGGCAAGCAGAAAGACATGTCCCATGGAGGTGACAACATAAAGGCCCAGGAGCCTGTGGCAGGCAAGCTCTTTCCAGGGCCTGAGCATGAGGAATCAGAGTTGATTTTCATGTGGGGAGAACACGAAGGCAGGCAGTGGTGCTGACAGTGATGGAAATAGATGAGAATCGGATTTGAGTAGGCAGTGAGACATCCAAAGGCGGATGTCACAGAGATAGGCAGTGACGCATGGCAGGTCAAGGGCAAGATGGAGAGATTGGGGGGAAGGGTAGCAGCGGGGAGAGACTTCATGAGCACAGGAGCTCAGGCATGAGTATTCTCTCTGGAACTGGATCCACATGAGAGCATGTTGCCAGTGAGGCTGTGTTTGAGGCAAGATTCCCTAGTCCTGAAACTGTTTGAATATTGGCTACTGAAATAGGAGCCCAATACTTAAAATTTTGAATGCTTCACTTCAAGGCAATATATGTACCTCAAGATTAATGACCATATGCAAAAGTTACATTACAGAAGTAAGCATAGGTTTACACAGAGAGAAAGAATGAAAAGAAAGAGTCAAAGATATTCATTCCTGTTAACATTCAGAAGCTCATCGTCACTTGGAGCAGAGAAGAAAAATTAGCAAATACATTCAGCACATCCTGCTATACTTTTCCCCCCCAGAACTGTGGTTGTATTAGCTTATGGATCTCACAGGGGGAAGCCTCTACCAACGTAGATCCGCAATTTATCTCTAATTTGTCACTACTTGGAAGAGATGGAACTTGAAGCTACAACTTCCTGATTTTACCACCAACATTCTATGCACTTTGACATACTACCTCTCCATTATGAAGACAAATCATTTGTTGTCTCCATTTGTAGTCACTGGTGCCCATAAGTACATGTAAATGGATACAAGAAAGATCCAGCTTCAAGTCTAACCTCTAGCCCCAACTGTCTATTTGCTTCTGGGTAAGTCATTTAACTTTTTAGGGATTCTAGCAGATCTCTTAGGCAGTGGTTCATAGCCATTTTGTATAATGGATCATTTTGTTGGTCTGGTGAAGCCTACAGACTCTTTTTCAGAATAATGTTTTTAAATAAATAAAATTTTTAAAAATAGGATTAAAAAGAAAAAACAATTATATTGAAAAAGTTATCATTTTTTTAAGTTCATAGATTCTAGTTTAAGAGACTTAATACTGAAAGTTGCAGAATAAATGCCAATATTCATTGTTAGACAAAATTGATTCTCCAGGGTTTTTTTACACCAATTAAATCACAGGTCTGATTCTATGCCTTCACTATTACTCTACCTTCCCCCCAAAACATCTGTAGGTATTAGATGCAGACTGTTCCTACCCTTTGGAATCTTGAAGTCTAAGGGAAGCAATGCAGATTTGCATACACACATCATAAAGAACGTGGAGAATCTCTAATGCCAAATAAATTAAGTGAAACTATTTGATTAGATACAAGAAAGAAGGCAGGCAATTGGAAATTGTAGCTTCAGACCAGGTGAACTCAGAGGTGATTGCTGCCTCTTTTACTGTTAATTAGAAATAGTTTCTTAATATGTTCTCGAACAGACTTTTCTGCCTCCAATCAAGGGAAGTATCTCCAGTCATAGAATTTTACATCTGGAAGGAACCTCAATCCCAGGTTCTTTGAATTCTGTGCATGAAGCCAAGAGAAGGAAGAGGTCAGCTCAATAAATACTGACTTTGGCAGCTGGGAAAGCATGAAAAAAATTATAGTGACGAGCATTTACATAGTGCTACTAACTTTGAAGAACTATTTATTATTATTAATATTATTATTATTATTATTATTATTATTATTATTATTATTATTATTACTAGTGGTAGTGGTATAGTAGTAGTAGTAGTAGTAGTATTTTATCCCATTTTTGAAATGAGGAAAATGAGTGTCTGAAAGTTTGAGTGATTTCACTTGGTCACTGAGTTATTAAATGTCAGAGGTTCAAATTCAAATTCTAGATTTTTTTTTTGTCATTCAGAATCAAGTATCTATATCTGAAAAGATCGTTGGGGGTCTTTTAATTCAACCCTTGATGTTACGGATGAGAAAACCTCAGAGGCTGGGGTTCCAATTCAAGCGTTTCTTGATAGTGTAAGATCACAGATTCAGAACTGGATGGGTTTGTAAGACCGTCTAGTCCAATCCCATATAGGTCTGTGTGGGTGTGAGTGTGCATGTGTGCGGGGGGGTGTGTGTATGAATATATATACACATATATGCATGCACATACATACACACATACACTATATATATATATATGTATATATATAGTGTGTGTATATATGTATATATATATATATATATAAAAGGAGAGGAAAATAGTATCATATACAAAATTGTGAATATTAGTTTATATTTACATATATTTTGTGAAAATTTTTAAAAATTAAAAAAATGATGTAAATGTAAATTCCTTTTTTTCTTCCTCTCCTGAGGGGTGGGGTAAGAGTGGGATCAGGGCTATGCTCCTGTACATTTTGTCCCACGTGATTATTGTTATGTATACATGTAAAATTTAACATGATGATATCAACCAACATTTATATCTAAAAATCACTCACTTTAGTAAATGGCAAAGACAGAATTAGAACTCAGGTCCTGTGACTAATTAGAATACCCACTCCTTGAAGGCAAGACTGATTTCATTTTTTCTCTTTGTTATCTCTAACACCTTATAATAATAGAGTGCTTGAAGGTTTGCAAAGTGCTTTTCATATATTATCTCCTCACAACTCTTTGAGACAGGTGCTATTACCAACTCTATAAATTTATTTCCAATACAAAGGAAACTGAGACACAGAAAGGTTCAGTGACTTACCTAGGGTCATGCAGTTAGTATCTGAAGTAGGATTCAAATTCAGTTCTTCTTGACTCAAAGTTTCATGCTCTATCCCCTGAATCACCCAGCTGTCCAGATGCCTAACACTGGCATGTAGCATGGACTTAATACATTCTTTTTGGTTTATTGATTAATTGACCCCAATTCCAACACCCTGGCTATTACACAATGCTCCCTTCTTAAAGAACTTGTTTTCTGTTAGGAAACCTTAGATGAAGTTTCTAGCTGACAAAGGTCACATCCCTTCACTTCACTTGCACAAAATATTCTATCTAAAATATAGCGAGAATAACTCTTGTGTTGCTCACTTTGCAGGGTTGTTAGAAGAATCAAGAAAGAGAGCAGATATGAAGATGTAACCAAAAATGTTATGGGAATGTCAGCTACATCGATCCTTTTCATTGAGACCCACTTCCTTACTTTTTGGCTTCTTAGCACAACTGGGATGATCAAAAATTCTTGCTTCTTTCTTCCCCATCTAACCTGACAATTCTTCTACAAGCTGGATCTTAGTGGTCACCTCACACTTCAGAACTGAGATTCTAACTACAGGGGAGTTGGGATGAGTCTGCTTACTGGGGGATTCTCCATGTCCTTCATCTTTCCTCTATTGAATATTATAAGGAAGGACTTCCAGTCACCTGGTTTTATACTGAGCCACATACAATTCATGTAGATAATGGCTCAAGGGTTAGAGTGTTTGGCCTGGAGTCGGAAAGAACTGAGTTCAAATCCAGCCTCAGATACTTACTAGCTGTGTGACCCTGGGGAGGTCACTTAACCTCTGTTTGTCTTATTTCACTGCAGAAGGAAATGGCAAACCACTCCAGTGTATGCCAAGAAAATCCCATAGACTGTATGGTCTATGGGGCCCCAAAAAGCTGGACATGATTAAATGACTGAAAGATAACAATACACAGTTCTGTGTTCTTTCTGCATTACACCTGATACAATGGAAAGAACACCAGGTATGGAGACAGGATCTGGGTTTGAATCTCAACTCTGTTGCTTCTTAGTTATGCATCATCAGGCTTCTCAGTCATGCTCTCTGAGCACTTCAGTTTCATCAAATGCAAAATGAAATGGCTAGATTAGATGACCGCATCATCTTCATCATCATCCTCCTCCTCCTCCTCCTCCCTCACCACTACCATAATGTTGATCATCACAGGGAGCCTTACTCATAATGCTGCCTAGCAAAAGTACTGTTGTAACAGTTTCTTTTATGAAATACCACAAATATTTTATATAATAATCTTTGACTTAATAATGGTAGTGGTAGTTTATATTTATACGTAATATACAGATCTGACCCCAATGTCAAGAAAACCTGGGTTTAGGCCCTGCCTCTGACACATATATGGGTTTTGTGACTTTGGGAGCTAGATGGCACAGTGGATAAAGGGCTGGACCTGGAATCGCTATGACTCATGACTTCATACATGATAAATTTGTAAGCCTGGGTAAGATACTTAACCTTTGCCTGTCCTGGTTCCCCCATCTGGAAAATTAGAATAATAATAGCACCCAGATGCCAGTGTTGTGAGGATAAAATGTGAAGCATATTCCAAAACTTAAAGCCCTATATAAATCAGTTTTCATTAAAGTTATTGTTTTTGATGTTTCGCCTAACTTCTCTGTATTCCAAGTACCTCTCTAAAATAAAAAAAGAGTAGGGACTTGGGGCAGCTAGGTGGCACAGTAGATAGAAGGCAGGCTTTGGAGTCAGAAGGACCTGAGTTCAAATCCTGCCTCATACACATAACACTCAGTAGCTGTGTGACTCTGGGCAAGTCACTTAACCCCAACTGCCTCACCAAAAAAAAAAAAAAAAGCAGGGACTTGTTGGCATTGGTAGAAGGAATTTCTTCATGGTGAACATGATCATCAGGTTGGATGCTCATTCCCAGGAAAATAGTTAGGAGCTCTTTAAGGTATTTGGAACATGATCTTCACCAGGATCCTATGTTACATGTCGTACAAATATTGCTATTTCTATCTTACAGGGGGAAAACTGAGAATAAGAGAGTAAGTGATTTCCCCAAAATTGCATCTCATACATGGAAAAACCTAGGTTCAAGCCGTGGGATACTTTTCATTGGACCCAAGCCCCTCACAAAGGTCAGACAGTTAAAATAATGATTTCCAGTGGTGGAATCTCTGTATTTTTCAGAAGTCCTTAAATAACACCCCAAATTTATAATATAAATACAGCAGACATTTCTGCAAATAGCTACAAGCAAGCTGCATTCCTGCTCAGCAGTCCCTTCTGTCAGAGTGCCTCACACCAAGTGTTAGCTTATGACCTTCAATAAATACGTGGTGATTGACTGACTGCACTTAGGAGCAGAATGTTACACCATGATCCTTACTCAGCCTGCAATCTAACATCTAAGTTGTGTTTCCAAACTCCATACACGTGAGGACATATGATTGTAGGCGCTTACATCTGTCACCATTTAGGAAATTGGGAGTGTAAGTGAGATCACATCTGGAAAAGGCTTTTAAGCATCTCAGGGAAGGAGGCTGATTGAACCATGGAATGTGAAGGAGGCTAATTCATTTCCCCAGACTTCAGCTTTCATCTTTCTTCTCTATTTAGTTCTCTGGTCACAAATACCACCTTTATCAGCACGCCAAAGAATCTGTGTGTACCAGAATTGTTTTACGTTGGGGAAGTCTTAGTAAGGATGTCTCATACCAAAGCAGAGTAAGGAAAATATTTGGCATACATGCCAAATATATGGGCACAGTGGCACACGTATCAAGGAAGGTAGGGGAAATGCATATGACAATCCCCCAAATCAAATACATAGAGTCATATGATGATGGCACCCAACTGTCCATTCATTGTCACCCATCACAGTTCAGTGAAAATAAAACACTGATTTAGAGTCAGAAACCCTCAGTTTAATCCTGCCTTTGTCCCTACTTGTATGACCTTATTTATGTCAGTTAACCTCTTTTGGCCTCATTTTTTTTTCAATTACAAAATGAGGGGTTGAGATAGATAGTTTCTAAGATTCCTTCCCGTGCTAAATTTATGAGACTATGATCATGCCTTTTCAGATAATGCACAACATTTCTGGGCTTGTGATATGTGTTTTATTCCTTTCTTCCCTGTTGATCTCCATCTTAGACTCAATTTTGCTGGGGGTTGTGGTAGGCTTACAGGCTGGGGGTAGGGAACAAAATTAAACAAAAACAAGCAAGCAACACACCAGCCTCATTCCCCTGTCCTGCTTTGGTTTCTCAGTTACTTCCTTTTCTGGATCATACTCTCAATCCAATCCCTTTTTTTTTTGTCTTTTCCTGAGGAGGGGTCTCTTTCTCTATTCACCTCCCTGTTCAGCTCATGCACACATATCAGCCCGTATCTAACTCATCTGCACCTGAATGCAAACTAATAAACATGTAACAAAAAAACTGAAGATCAAGCTAAGTTTGAGTGCCCCTAATTATTGTTATTATGATGACTGTTTTCGTGTGGGGATATCAGTCTCCCAACACTGACTAATGCACAATGGAGCATTGGGATACCAATCATATCTAGTTTGTAGCATCCAGCCATAAGAGATAGTGAATTCCTGGGAGTCAAAGGGCAATGATAGTATCTTATTTACCTTTATTATCTCAAGTGCCTAATAAAATTCATGGTGTTTACATAGTGATGTTTTGGTATGTGATTTGAAATGTTAGAAGTCAGGTTTTGATTATTACAGATGACATTTTATCATTGACAAATTTCAGGATTCTGGGATCGGATGCCTGCCTTCACAATAGAATTTTTAGAATGCCCAGCTTTAACACTTTAGAATTAGGGTTAGAATTAGAGTTAAGGTTAGTGTTCTATTAAATACTACTAAATTTTAATGGTCAGAGAGCATCTTTTTCTTTGTTCCCAGGAGGTCAGCAACTCATTGATCCTCAAACAACCCAGAAAGCGAACAATTTTATTAGCCCACACCAATGACGGATTAATCTTCTTTAAATACTGCTTTTAGCGTGTCACTTCCCTGATCAAAACTCTTCAACGACTTCTCTCTTAATTTCCTCCCTTATCAAATCTAAAAGCCTCTATTTAAGAGGACATATGGTACCACTACCATGAACAGAAGATTATATTTGGAGTCAGAGGACCTGGGTTTAAATCATGGCTTTGCCATTCATTCTCGTCAATAGAAATTAGCATATTGCCTGGAATATAGTAGGCATTTAATAAATGTCTATTTCTGCAACATGACTTGATTTTGCAATATTTATTTAATCTCTCTAGGACTTACATTCCTTTTCTGTAAGGAAGGGATTGAACTGGATGAAGTCAAATGGCCCTTTCCAGCTTTAGATTTCAAATCCTACATTTTCATAACCTCTCCCCACCTTGCCTCTCCCAGTGGGTTTCCTATTCTCCCATAGGCATCCACTGCTCTAGGCTGGCTTTCTTGTTCCCTGTTACATGGGCACAACTGTCTCTTCCTGAATGTCATACCTTTGTTCATTCCACCCACCCTTGCCTGGATTGTTATCTCCTCTCTACTCTGCCAACCTTCAAGGTCCAGCTTTAGTATGATCTCCTAACAAAAGCCTTGCTTGACTTCCTCAGCCCTCATTAGTTACTTTGGCTCTGATTGACTAAAGTACTTACTGTATCATCAACACCTCACAGCTCAGGGAAAAATTGTACATGGTGCTTATTCAATTCTTCTGTGGGGTGCCTACTATGGCATTGATGCCCTGGTAAACATTCAAAACATTCACCATGATGAAGTGAATGGAATGATGGACATTGAATCACGAAGCCTTGAGCTCAAATCTTATCTGTGACAATATCATTTTAACTGTAGAAAAGTAATTTATCTTCTCTGAGTTTCAGTTTCCTAATCTGTATAATGGGAATAATGATACCTCTTATATCTCCCTTATAAGACTGATATAAAGCTCAAAAGGTATAATATGCAAAAAGCACTTCAGAGACTTCAAAAAATCATACAAATGTCAGTTGTTATTGAGAAAGAGTATTGTTTATTGGATTGAAAACCTACATTGAGACCGGGAACCTCAGGTTCAAGTCCAGCTTTTGACACACACTGACTGTGTGACCATGTGGCAGTCACTTAAGCTCCTGATGGTCCAAGATACTAGCACTACAATTTGGACCTGTCTCAGTAGGAGGAGTTTTCACTATATCACTATAGTATAGGAAGTTGCCTAGACCAAAGATATCAGAGATTCAATATCTATCAGTATTATCAATATTCTTCTTCTTAGATAGAATGGTTGTATTGATAACTGATGTGCAAACAAGAAAGGGATTTCTGCAGAGGCCATCTGAAAGAGGGAAAGATTAGGGAAGACCCCTATGATTGCATTTTTAATGACTTTGTCCTTTCCTGCCTTAAAATAAGCATAACTTTCTCTCTCTCTCTCTCTCTCTCTCTCTCTCTCTCTCTCTCTCTCTCTCTCTGTCTCTGTCTCTCTCCCTCTCTCTCCCTCTCTCTCTCTCCCTCTCTCTCCCTCTCTCTCCCTCTCTCTCCCTCTCTCTCTCCCTCATAGACAGATATAGAAATAGAGATATAGATATAAACATGCATATACATATACATTTATATGTATATGTTTTGTCAAACCATTAGCCTTATGTAACCATAACAACTGGCAAGAAGCTGCCACATCCAAGAAGATATTTTCACTCTGAAACCATATTCAATGGAATAAGAAGGTTTAAGTGAATTGTCACATTGTTTAAAGGGTGATTTTGATCCACAATATTGATCAAAGCTAATAATAATAGTAATAGCAATACTATTATTGGGTATTTGCCTTTCATTCAACTCAAGTTCTCCTGTTCAATCCTCATGAGAAATAGTCTAGTATAGTGGTGAGATTAACAGACTTGGAATCAGAGCTGAGCTCAAATCCCCCCTTTTAATGGGTAAGTAGGAACAAGTAGCTTAGCCATGTGAAGGCTCAGTTACCGCATCTGTAAAATGGGAATGGAGGAAATACCTGTATTAGCTACCCCATAAGGATGTTACAAAGCTCCAATAAGATAAGGACAACCAACATTTATTAACTGCCTACCAGGTATAGGGTATCACAAAGGCAAAAAATAAAACAGCCTACTTTCAAGAAGCATATATTCTTTTAGATATAAAAAAAACATATGCAAAGTACTTTACAAACATAATTGTTGTCATGATCATTATTGTCCTATTATTGTAGAGACCAAATAAATGACATTCTTATTATTCTTATTTTAAGGGTAAGACAAGTTCTTCTCATCTTATCCAATGGAGTTCTTCAAGAAATGGTCTTAGTCAGGTCAGGTCACTACCCAGAAACTATTTATTTGTATTTAATACTCCCAAGGCAAAGCAAGACTAGGAATTGGAATTTTAAAATTTTAATCTGGAGAGATGTCCATCTTCCCAATAGAACAGGATCTCTTAACTATTTGCAGGGTATGTATCGTGGACTTTGTTGGCTTTCTGGGGAAGCCAATGAAACCCTTCCATATATATATATATGAAACCCTTCCATATATATATGTGTGTATGTATGTATGTATGTATGTATGTATGTATGTTTATGTATATGTATATATATATGTATGCATATGTATATGTATATGCATATATATAATATATATATTTAACAATCAAAGGAAATGCATAATTTTAGGCAGAATTTAGTAAAAAGAATGGCATTTCGCCCCCCCCATTAAATGTCATAAACCCCTTGAAATCTATTCCCATACACAAAGTCAAGAACCCATGCACTAGCCACTTAGATTTCTCTTTGCAAGATATGAACTCTAGAACAATAGTAATAAAGATAGTTCACAAATAACACTAACATTTTCAAAACACTTTATAATATGATTTATCAATTCCAACAATAACTCTAGGCATTATTTAGATGTTATTTTTATTATTTTTTGGGGGGGAGGCAATCAGGGTTAAGTGACTTGCCTAGGGTTAAACAGCTAGTAAGTGTCAAGTGTCTGAGGCTGGATTTGAACTCATGTCCTCCTGACTCCAAGGCCAGAGCTCTATCCATTGTGCAATCTAGCTGCCCCTAGATGTTATTTTTAAGCCCACTTTTACAAATGAAGAAATGCTAACTCCAAGTGGCTAAATGGCATACCTAGGATCACACAGAAAGAGTCTAAGGTAAGATTCTTTCATCTAGTTGTCACCTAGCCATTGCTCTAGGGGAACAATCTAGAGCAATCTAGATCTGATCCAGATCTCCCCTAGGATACGGTGCTTTTTCAAAAGATATGATGGTATGCTTTCCAAATGATTTTTCTTTATTGTCTGAACTTCGTTCACCATCTCAATTCCTCCTACCTCAAACATGTACTCTTCTCTGACAGTAGTAATGTTTCTGACAGGCTGCCTCTGTCACTCAGTCTTATGTTTTGGTGTGGTCTCACTTTTTTATTCCAAAGAATAAAGCCAGTTTAAGAAGTGTGGGCAGAATTCCTCAGAATTCCTTTGTCTTGTACTGGAGAAGGCTTTTCTCCTTAAGCATTCATTCTATTTCCCATCTGTCTGTGGAGCCATGCATGGCAGCTTAGCTGCTAACTCGCTACTACTTTAGGTTAGCAGAATAAAAATCCTTTCCATCTCAAAAATGGTAATCCTATGACTTGGTAACAAGAAGACAAGATACCATTTGAATAGTGCTTTATAATTTATACAATGCCCTTCTGACAACCCTGAGACTTCCAATTATACAAATAGTAATAACTAACGAATTTGTTCTTTAGGACAATCCTAAGATGAGCCAACACAAGTATTCAAAGAATCAATGATTTGTTCAGCTCTGGGGAATCAGTATGGGAAATCTATCCACCAATCTATATCACTACACATCTGTGACTTGGCAGATACGTCCTTATTAACTGTCTGAGGTAATAAGAGGTGAAGTGATTTTTTTCTCAGTGTCGGATAGCTTTTAAATGTCGGAAGTGGGATTTGAACTTAGGAGTAATTCATTTCAACCACGGCATTCTATCTCTTCTGCCATGTTACCATAGGTATGAAATAGTTCTCATTTATTTATATAACACTTTAAGATGTACTAAGGTCTTTCCTTTCAGAAACCTGGGAGGTTAATAGTGTCACTATTTTATGATGAGGAGGAAATTGAGTCTTAAAGAATTGACTAGATTTTGCCAAGGTTACAAGGCTAGGAAGAATTGGAGGTTAGAGTCAAACATAGTTCTTCTGACTGCCAGCTCAGGCTGGGCTAGCTCCCCCCTACCAAACCCAGTGCCCCCCAGTTTGAAGACTTGGTGATTTAACAGCCTAGTTGCCCTATGAGTCTTAGCAGAGACACTGAAAAGACAATGAATATTCTATAAGAGGTTACTTCTCCAGGACAAGATAGACACTTCAGGTAATTCTGTTCATTTCCTTGAGCAGCGCTTGTGCGGTTTAGACTAAGGCCATCTAGACCAAGCTTCTCATTTATTTTATAGAGTAAGTAACTCATTCTAGCAGATAGTCATTTCTTACAGTTTAAAGAGTATGCTAGGAAATGAACATTGAAACTGGGGCTACATTTTCAGTTAGCATTGTCTTAAGATTGCTAACTAGCTTCCTGTTGTAAAATTGGGCAAATATGGCAATGCATTTGGGGTCTGTGAGTTGCTCCATGTCAGAGAGTCTTTCCAAAAGGTTAATAGCAACAGATGGATAACAAGGTTTTAACAGAATTGCCTAAGCTGAAGTTAAGTGACTTGTCCTGGGTCACACAGCTACTAAGTGTAAATGGTAGAATACGAACAGGGCTTCCAGACTTAAAGCTCAACACTCAGTCTGCTATGGTACCACATATTTGACATTAATGATGCAGGCTGTTGTTCAGTTGTTTTTCACTGGAGAAGTGCTTTGTGACCCTATTTGGGATATTCTTGTCAAGCATGCTAAAGTGGTTTGCCATTTCCTTCTCCGGTTAATTTTACAGGTGAGGAAACTAGGGCAAACAGAGATTAAGTGACTTGCACAGGGCCACATAACTTGTAAGTGTCTGAAGCTGGGTTTGAACTTATGTATTCCTGACTCCAGGCCCAGGGCTCCCACTGAGCCACTTAGCTTAGGTATTTTCTAACTAATAACAGTGAAGAAAGTATTGATCTGTTAAGGCTGGGGTGTTTCCTCACCTGAGAGTTTACCATAACAATAAAATTCCCAAACTAGTCTCAATCCTTATCTCATTTGAGCCCTATTTCAATCCAGGGATATAAATGCTGGTATTATCCCCATTTCAATACAAATTACAATAAGAAAAAGATACAGTAGCATCTTTTTTGCAACTATACCCTAAGGGCCTCTGGACCTTTCCAAGTGCTTCCTCTCTGTGTTGCTTCTCCTTATCAAAATATGTACTCCTTGAGAGCAGGAACTGTCGTTTTCTGTGCCTCTCCTGATTTCTTTACACAGAATTAGAGTTTAAGGAAAAATCCATTCCTTTTACAGCCGAGAAAACTGATGCCATAGAGATCAAATGACTTGGCCAGGCAGACACAAATAAAGGCTGCAGGAAGATTTGAATCTGGGTCTTCCTGGGCTCCATCTGCCAAGATAATTCTGAGCAGTTTCTTTATTCTGGGAGTATCTCAGCATCATTGAACACTACAGTTACCAGAGTTTACCTATTGGGCCCAATAGAAAATCATGGCACTCCAAATGTGGCAGTTAAAGGAAAGTAACAGGGACTGCACCGGTGATCTCAGTGGTTTAGAGAACTTCTAGATTAGGAGTTTCTAGTTACTCAAACCAATATGTGTCTTTTCTAAAACTTACTGTCTTGTACAGTGACTTGTACAGGATCACACATCCAGTGCCTCTCACAGGTTGTATTTGAATCCAGGTTGTCCTCATTCTAAGGGACAGATGTTTAAAGGCTTGAGGGAACACCCAGAGTCTGTTACCCTGCTTATAGCTGCTCAGTCAAGTAAATCCAGATCTAAATTAAAAGTGGCAGAATGAATGATACTGGACTAATAATGACCTCATCATAGCTGGGACCTCTAGGGGGTCCCACATGGAGACCCCCTGCTACTTAAAAATGAGATAGATTTAATTTGCTCCGAAGCTCCTGCCTTAGCCTCATCTTAATTAGCTTCTTTTTTCATTTTGTCATTCACTGGGGAATTGTGAGGGAATTTTTTTTTAAGTGAAAAGAAGAAATAGTAGTGTTGTAAACTTTCCTGCTATCAGTGAGACAGACATTCTTGCTCAGCACAATTGCCACCACTTATTAGGGTTACCAAAAACAAAATTTACAGTCAAACAGGCTATAATATGAGACATCAGTATGAACACCCTTGAACCATTTACTCCCTTCTTCTTCCCAACACATCTAATTTTCATCTTTTTTTTTAGGTGATGACACATTTTAAATACTAAAAACACCCCTGGGGTGCTATAGGGCCAGTCCTAGATCCATTCTGGTCCCTGGAGTCTGTGTTTAAACTATGGGATCAGCAGGTCAAACTCCAAATCACTGGCAACTCACTGTTCTATGATTGTGGTTTGTCCTGGTTTACTTCAGTGCCAATCCTCCCATCAGCACTTTTCATCAGCCTACAGCTGCAAGCTGATGTGGTGACTCAGCATTCAGAGCCCCAAGCTCTGTCAGCTCCAGTCCTCCCTCTCCTCCCAGTGATTCTGGCTCTCAAGGACCTCAGTGCAAGTCTTCAACTCTCTAGGGTTTGAGGGTGAGGAGTTCATACTCCCTGGTTTCCTTTACCAATTTCCCAGGCTGAGTTTCTCATGTGATCAGTTCAGTTTCTTACTGAGGGAAAGGAGCTGTTTATATGTTAAGTATCTTGAGCCTTAAAGAAGTAAAGCCAGGCTAGAACATCTCCATTCATGGGGATTGGTTTGCTGACTTGAAGGATATGGGACAGAGGAAACCCAACTAGCAAATGAACAAGTGTCTGGGAATGGGAATTCCTTTTATCTGTCCCAAATCCTAAAAACACACCATTTTGTCAATTCATTCATTCATTGAAATATCTTGTCATTTCTTTCAGTGAGTGGGGTGGGAAGATTCAAGTGTTCCAGCTCACCTTTTCCTGGTACCCAGATATGGTGGTCATTTTTCCTGTATTCTCTAAGGGATAAAGACAGCACTACCCTACACAAAGACATCCCATACCCTGGCATAGTATGAGAGAAAAAAAAAAACAACTTGAGTACCAAAAGAAAACTGGATACATAATTAGAACCATGTCCAATTTAAAGTCCTCTCTCTACCTCCCTCCCTCCCTCCCTCCCTCCCTTCCTTCCTTCCTTCCTCCCTTCCTTCCTTCCTTCCTTCCTTCCTTCCTTCCTTCCTTCCTTCCTTCCTTTCTTCCTTCTTTTCTGTTAATTTATATCTTAAGCAACATTAGCAGATTTAGGATGCCTAAAACTTTGCATTACTAAATTTGCCTGGGATTTTTGTACCAGGAGTCTGAGTTGGTTTGTACCTCCATACACTCACTCACCCCTGAACTCCTGATTTTATTTTCAACATCTTCCCAGTGCTGATAAAAATCCTGCCACATTTGGAAGATCCAATGATTGCACTTAATAAACATTAATTACTCAAAAGTTAAGATTCTATCTTTTCAAAAATTATTTCTTAGACTGTTGTTGAGAGTAATCTAAGCAATTAATGTCTAAGAGGGCTGCAGGTTTAAATCTACCTACAGTGGGTGATGATTCATGTGGAGTGAGATGGTGGTGAGGATACCATACAATTTTAAAAGCCTTCTTCTATAAAGTTGCTATTTGCAAACTTCAGAACAGCATTTTGCCAAAGCTTATTCCTAGTAAAAGCTAGAATTGTGGCAAAGCAGGTCACCTAACACCCCTAGCACAGGTTACAGCCCCTGAACTATAGGAACATGGTTAGTGTCCCAGAAGTTGAAGGTTAATGAAGAGCTGACAATTCAAAGGTGTTGATATTGTTCATTCATAGGTTGGGGCAACTTCTAATCCCCTGATGTTATTTTGAGTTGTTTGCTATTGTTGCTGTCTTTTCTTTTGAAACTGGAAGGTCATCTACCTACATACAGCTCTGCCCTCTTCTTCTCTGAAGAAGAAAGTACACATTTCTTACACTTATATCACACTTCTCCTCCCCAAGCCACCTCCATGCTTTTTCTATACGCAAGATTCTGCGTCTCCACTACCTTGACCACCAAAGAAAAAAGAAGCTTTTTTTTGGAGATGCTGTTTAAATGTTTTTCATCTACCTCTCCTTCCCTCAGACTCAACTTAAATAAGAATTGTTTCTTTTCTGATGAGGTAAGAGCAGCTGAACCCTGTGTGTCATAGAAGAGAATGTTGGGATCAGGAAGAGGCACCGTTACTAGAGAAAGCTCTGTAGTCAATTACCTAGTGACAGAAGCCCAGCTTCCCTGCCCTATTCTGACATTGTCCACAGGAATTATCACTTACACAGAACCCAGAGAACATCTCTAACAGCTTCCCTCCTTTAATTCTTCCAATAATGCTGCCGTGGTGGGGTTGAAGGGGTGGGGGGAGGAATAAAACAAAACAACACATTATCTGCAGGCAGCATCAAACAGAAGGAAAAGATGGGGCATGATCATATCAGAGCACAGTTCTTCCATTAAGTTTTGAATGTCATGTCACAGAGACCTCACATTTAGCAACAATAGTATAGGTAGGGATGTACATACAGACAGAATATTGATAATCATCATTTCCATTCACCAGCTCCGATCCCTTCACAGACTTTACATGAGCACAAGCTTATGTGGATAAAATCTCATGCACCCAAATCTCAAACACTATGAACAATCAGCTCTAGATACACAGATTGGTTTTCATACACAGGGAGAAATACCTAGCTATGCTTAGTGCTGATGTCTCTTCTGTTTAGTTAACATATCTATCATCTATTTGTACTGGAGTGCCAGCAGTAACTATGGTCCAAAAGAGATTCATTTCTCTTGTATATCGAGCATGTCTATGGAGAAAAGCCAGTCTTCTTGCTTAAATGAGTGGGGAATACTCCAAGTTCATCCACCTGGGATCTAGGCATTTCAGTAACATATTTACAGGCAGTTTTCACTTCTTGAGGGAGGCTAAGTGCTGTGAATGCAGAGATAAAAATACTCCTGGCCAGGGGAAATGGGATGTTCTCACAATGAAATGGTATTTTGCTTGAATTAAATAACCTCAGAATGGAAATAGGTGAGCCAGTCTCTGCAAAACCCTTTGGGAGATGAGAGGGTGGGTGGGTAGCGAACCCTGAGAAATGCTAAAGGCATTGAGTTAGCAAGACAGTTTACTCATGTCACCTCAGTGCCTGATGCCACTTGCTTTGACAGCCAAGAGGAGACAATTAAAAGCAATTTGTAAATGCACTTCCTTCTTTGCAGTCCACATAGAATTAGGAGATGCTCAAAAATCAGGAAAGCCTCTAGTCTTAATCAGTGCAAACTGCACTCAGAAAGGTTAATGAGATGCAATAGCAAAGAAACTTAAGGCACAAAGAAGTGGTTCAAAATACTAAACAATTTGCACTTGGCTCTCATTTGCTCCAATTAAGAGCGAGCAGCAATAGCTTTCAGCGTTGCTCACGTTCAGGGCACTCCAGCACAAATTGAGTATGTAGGGGAAAAGAGGGGTTAGGAAAATACAGAACACTTCCAGTAAGTTATCATCTCCCCTATCTTGGGTTCATTATTTACCCTCTGACTGGCAGCCTCACCATGTGACATTTTCCTACCAAAATAACCCCCCCTACCCAACAGCTCCCCTCCAAAAAAGATAAGGAAGAGAGGATTAGAGTCAGTTTTCTTCCTAACCCCCCCCCCCCAATACCTTCTCCTACCCGGTCACCATCGCATTTATTCATAGGTTTCTCGGGAAATGTTAAATCAACAAAAGAGGAACAAAAGGGAGGGGGTAGGGTAGCATACAAATGGAAATAATGTTTTTGGCAGGAAAAAGCCCCCCAAATGCCACCCGCAGCATATTCCCAATGCCTTCCTTTCCTCAGATGTCTTCATAAACTATATGTAAATCTCCCATAAGCGACAATAAGCATAATCATGACGAGAAAACAGGACAGAGGTCTTAGTCTCATAACTTACCTTCCTTATGGGGCCCCAAACTTCTCCAATGAAAATTGAAAAGCTTCCAGATATTACATATCTTTATTGTTTTTCTCTTTCCTTCTTTATCTTTTTCTTTCTTTCTTTCCTTCTTTCTTTTTGTTTGAAAAGTCACACAGGAGAAAAATGATTAGTTTTCAAAGGTTCCATTGATCTGGTCTTCCAGAAAAATATACCCAAGAGACGACCCCAAAAAAGTAAGTCCAAAAACTCATCAAAGATGATAGCAAAAAGGAGAAAGGAAGTGAGGACAGGTGGAAGCAAAGGGACCAGAAGGTGAGCTTCAGGGGCTTGGGTAATGTTTTCACTCTGTAGAAACCTCTCACTGTATACTCTACTACTCTACCTGCTCTCTCTCTCTCTCTCTCTCTCTCTCTCTCTCTCTCTCTCTCTCTCTCTCTCTCTCTCTCTCTCTCTTTCTCTTCCTCCCTCCCTCCCTCTCCCTCTCCCTTGCTCCCTTTTCCTCCTCTTTCTGTCCCCCACTCTGAATCTCTCTCTCTCTCTCTCTCTCTCTCTCTCTCTCTCTCTCTCTCTCTCTCTCTCTCTCTCTCTCTCTCTCTCTCTCATCTACACACATGCACACACTCACAGGGGGCGCACTCACACACACACACACACACACACACACAGATATACACACACACACAGACACAAACCACTGTAGTGCAAACTGTCAGAGGCAGCCTCCAATCACTGCCTTGTGCCGCAGATGGTATGGCTCACTGTTACCTTCTCAGATGGGTGGAGAATCCATAGAACACCAAAACCAGGGCTCCCACCCCATCCACCCCCTAGACCTAGGTGGATATTCCGGCTCACTCTCTCCCAGCCAGATTAATCACGACAGGAGCAGGTCAGTCACCAGAGGTGTCTCCTTCCAGGGTGCCCGGGATTATGGCAAGGTTATTAATCTTGCTTTGCTGCATCCCCTCACCCCCCTACATTCGGCAGGCTGCATCGAGATGATTGCCAGCACTGTCTCTGTCCCTGTTCTACTGCATTTTGCTCAGCCCTCTGTTGCTGCAAGTGAGACACAGAGGAGGGAAGAATACTAATAAGATGGTTAGCTACAGATTCATGAAGGCATCCACTGTACAGTAGAATGTATGTATGGGGGGTGTGTGTGTGTGTGTGTGTGTATACATGTCCGTCTGTGCATTTGTAGGGAGGACTACGAATTCATCTATAGTCAGGATACAAGATGGTTTTCCTCCTGTTCGAAAAGACTGTATTAATCAGTATCATCACTCTCCAGGAACGTAGGCGCTAGCAATTGTATTTTACTTGGGATAAAGAAAGGAGCTGGTTTAGAAACCCAGAATCCTGACCTGGAATGGGAAAGAGAGGAGAGGTGGGGGGAGGTCCAGGAAGGAGAATTAGCTTTGTAAATAGGCTTGGTGAAGACTCAGGCAAAATCCGAACATCTTGCTACCCTGGCGGGTCAATGGAAATATAAAGCAGTTTCAGGAAAACAGCCCCAGCCTATAAATCTTCAGGCTGGCAACAAGTATCTCAACTTGACTTATGGGTGTGGGGGTAAGGGAAGTCCTGGTAATAGGAAAAGTTTGTTTATGTAGTTGTGCTCATATTGGAGTAGCCGTGCGTGAAAGGATGGAGATGCAGTCTCGTTTTAATATAGCTGTGGCCCCACGCCTAAATACCTCCTCCTCTGATGTCAATTTCTACCCACCCCAGCAGATCATCAGAGAATGTTTGAATGTTAATATTCTGAGAGACATGACAGGTTAACTTAAGGGGTGCATGGCTTGTTATCCTATCCCCCAGTATGGAATGAGTTTGGAATTCTCAGCATGATAATTGTATCTCTTTCAGTAGCATGCAGTGAAATAAAGTATTATGGTCATGTGGTAGGTGAGGAGTCACTCCTTCTCTAATGGACACATGGGGCCTTCTTAAAAATGCAGCCCCTCTTACCTCTGCTTAGTGCAGGCAACATACTGATCCCTTCAGTCAGAGTTCATCAGACTTATCTAAATGCTGGGGGTGGTGAGAGAGTATAGGTGGGGGAAGGGGGTTGTTATTCCCCTCTTGTAATCCCAGATTTTCCCAGCAGATGCCACTGCAAAGGATTTAGACAGGAGCTGGATTGTAGACAAAAGAAAAACATACAATACACACACACACACACACACACACACACACACACACACACACACACACACTCTTACCAAGGAAAAGTTAACAGCCTGCATACAGTAAAAGAAATAATCAAAAGTTACCTGAAATTCCAACAATATAACAAATCTAAAATTCTATCAAAAGCTAGCTAGCATAAAGAGACATCATTGTCATTGTGCTTAAAAACAAAACAACTTAATAAGGTATACAGAGGTGTGCATGTGTGTATGTGTTTGTATGTATGTAAAACAGAGGGAATGATTCTTCACATAACAAAATATAAACATTGACCAATTAACCAGTTTTTTGAAGGGGGTCCTGTTTTGTTTTGTGGTTGTTAGCATCATTTGGACTTTGTTTTTGGCCTTATCTAAAATCAATCAGTCTCATTGCATCTCCATCCCCTGGAAAGTAGATTGATCGAGGTCAGTGGATATTGGTCAGTGGAATTTACTTAGAAACAAGAGAAACACTGCCTAATAAATATCAATGATTTAGAACTCAAAGGAGTACTTTTCAGGTTATCTAGTCTACCATCTCCTTGTCATTTTATGTGTGAGGTAACTGAGAAACTAAAATGACTTGCCCAAAGTCACATTGTAGTGTGACAGGTATGCAATTCTGAAATAAAATCCAGAACTTTTACTGTTGTATCATGGAAAAGGCCAGATTTGGGAAGGTAATGTGAGAAGAGTAGATCTATGTCTGTATCTTTGCCTATTTCTATGTCCATGTCTGAGTCTATGTCTGTATCCATTTCTATGTTTGTCCATGTCTATATCTTTATCTATAACTATATCAAGTATACCCATGTCTATTCTGCCTATATGTCACAATCTACAGGAAAGAGGTATAGAGATATCACATATGTGTCTCTATATATATATACATATATATATATATGTATATATACACATATATGTACGTATGTATATGTATATGTATGTATGTATATGTATATGTGTGTGTTTATATATGTATACACACACATATATATGTATATATATACATATATATATATATATGGTAACTTTATATGGCATCTCTATATCATATAAATTACATAGTTCCTCTATATAATATAGCATCTTTATATTATATATTGTATTTCTATCTATAGCCACCTACCTATATGTTGCAATACATAAGCAGATTAGATGTGGATATAGTTATAACAAATGTGTATATATCTGGATGTGTGTGCATACATATATGTAAAATCTCTACAGCCACCTACCTATAGATTGTGATTTATCTTTGTATGTATCCCAAATAATGCTAACAATCTCAAAACAAAACAAAAACAAGCTGGCCAAAATTGATCAAATGTGTACGTGCATTGTGAGGTATGAAGAATCATACCCGTTTTAACAAAATGAAACATCAAATGCAGCTCTCTCCCCTCTTTCTTTTTCTTCAGGTATCAACTATATCTGGAAGCCCAGAAGGCTTGACAGATTCTCTAAGCTTCCCTCTCTTTTATATTTCTAATTGCACTGAATATATGGTCCCTCCTTCCAGTGTCTATAAATATAATAGATGTTTGCTTTGAATCAATTTGTCCCATTTTCATTGCCCACCAAATAAAATTAATGTAATAATTTCATTAATATTTTAAGGACTAAGAGATATTTCCCCCAAGAAATTGTTTCAGTCTTGCTTTTATATGAATAAAAATAAATTGAAATCTAAAGAATTATACATATACATATATTTCTCTATATGCTTCAAGACATATTAAAAAAAATCTTGGAATCTAAAGAATTATACATATACATATATTTCTCTATATGCTTCAAGACATATTAAAAAAATATTTCAGAAAGAGATAACTGACTTCACTGGTAATTATGTGAGTCCATTTGACTCGAACAGAATACTTAGAGATAATTCTACTGTAGCTCACTGCTTCCCTATGCAGGGCTTCCTTTAAAGTTAGGAGGAATTCTAAGCATGGAGAAATAGGTACATACTGCTCCTGTGTAGTTAAATTGATTGGTCAGTTGAACGTAGTCAACAGGGACCTGAAACTGAAGGTAGAAAAGACTTGGATCACAAACTAAGAGTCAACAGTTCTAAATTCTGTAACCACGGGAAACCTCCCTGAGCCACAGTTCTTCTTTCTCCACGAATCTAAGAAACTAAGGCTAGAATTAGAGATAAATAGAATATGCTGGCTTGGGAGCTGTTGGACTGACCCCTACTGCTGGAAACTTGATGAGCAATAGTCAAGGAAGTTGTAGAAGGACTTTTGTTCAGGTGAAAGTTAAAATAGTTAGACAAAAAGGTCTCTACCAAATCTGATATTTTGTGATTCTGTGAGCCAATATTATCACAGCCTTCAAGATCACATAGGATGGGGACCACTTGATGGAACCAGAGGTAATTAGCCCAAAGAAAAGGAGAGTTATGGAGAAGATGATGGATGTCATCAAGGATTTCCGTCATGTTTACCTAGGAGAGGAATTAGATGTATTCTTCCTGACACATAAAGCAATGGGTAGAATTTGAAGAGAGACAAATTTAAATAAACCATAAAAGAAAAAAAACTTTCCTAACAGTTAGAGCTAATCATCAGTGGAATTGGGAAACTTTCTAGCACAGTGGATACAGTACCAGACCTGGAGTCAGGAAGACTTTTCTTCCTGAGTTCAAATCTGGCTTCTGCCATTTGCTAGCTGTGTGACCCTGGGCAAGTCACTTAATGTTTGCCTCATTTTGTCATCTGCAAAATGATCTGGAGAATGAAAAGGAAATGGCAAACCACTCTAGCATCTTTTCTAAGAAAACCCTAAATGGGGTCATGAAGAGTTGAATGTGACTGAATCAAATAAACAACAACGTCAGTGAAACAGGATACCTTTAGAGGTACATTGTCACTGGAAGCCTTTACGCACAGAATGGATGGCTGCTTGTCAGATATGCAGTAGAGATATTTATTACTCAGGTATGTATTGGACTAGATCAGTAATTCTTAAGTTTAGGTTCATAGATTCCCCCTAAGGAATCCATGGGATAAACTTTAAGGGGGTCCGTGAACATGGAAGAGGGAAAATAAATTGTATAGATAGATAGATAATATACATACATACATATATATATATATATATATATATATATACATATATATGTATGTGTATACAAACATACCTATACACATATGTGTATGTATACATATGTGTATACATTGTATACAGAGATACATTTATGTATATGCAAATACATACATGCATTTGTGTATATGTGTGTATATGTGTATATGTATACACATGTGGAAGACAACATAAATTGTGTATGTATGCATATGTATATCATGAATATATAGATATGTCTATGCATCTACACATACATATATGTATATATGTATATACACATGCACACACACACACATATACACCAGATTAAGGTCCTCTGAATTACATAGTCATGCAATTCTTGACAACTCTGAGACTCTGTATTTATTTGATACAATCTGCCTCGCAGAATTGTTTATGGAATCATTGGACCACAAATTTAGAACTGTAAAGAACATGCAGGATCATTTAGTCCAACCCCATCATTTTATAGATTAAGAAATTTAGGACCAGAGAGAGTCAGTGACTTACCCAATGCCACACAGCAGTGAAATATCATGATGAGAATTCAAACTGAGGTGTTCTGACCCTAAATCCAATTAACTTTCTGTTGTACTTCAAAAGAAGAAGCCATATTTAATCCTTAAAGTGCTATAGAAATATAAATAATTAAATGAATCCAAAATCAAGGTCCCTGCTCAAGTTCCAGCTCAGTGATAGACTTCTCATCAAACCTTTTGTAAGTTAAACAACCTCTTTATGATTCAGCTTGTCTGGCTATAAAATGAATACCCAGATACTAATGGGCCATTAAGTAATGGGTAACATTAATTTCCAAAATGCTTTCTTCAGTGAAATAATAACAAAAATTTAGTCACTGGAGGCAGCTACATAAATTTCAATTCTGGATCCTTAGGCATAAGCACCAGTAAGAATCTCTTACCCTTTGCTAAATGTACTAGATGAAAGGAAAATAGATGCATAGATAGGTTAGATAGGTAGATAGATAGATAGATAGATAGATAGATAGATAGATAGATAGATAGATAGATAGATAGATAGATAGATAGATAGATAGATAGATAGTCCTACTTTAGTAGCCACAATCATGAATGGGGCAGAAAAACTTAAAGGAGAAACTTGACCTACTGCTCAGATTGTAGTCAGTCTCTCAAGCTCACACCCCCACCTTTAGTGAAAGGCCTTGTGGATAGGAGAAGTAGGAAATCAAGTAACCAAAATAGTATACAGAGTTGATTCCAGATAGCCAAGAAGATGTCATGCCTGGCAAGAGGAGTGGTCATGTTTCACTAAGAGACAGTTTGCGAAGAATCCCTCTGCAATACTCACTCAGACTAAAAAAAAATAAGATAATAGAATGGAAAATCTTTTTTCCTTCCTTCTCCTCTCTCCTCTCTCATTTTTCCAACTCAGGGAAAGCAAATCTCCTTGGAACACTTTAATTCATTTACATTGTTTTTACATCTTTCTCTTAAATGTATTCCTTAATTTCTAATTTTTTTTCACCTGTGATTATAAAAGGGGGGGGATAAACCCAAATTGTTGTTGTAGTGTATTTTTCCCCCCAGAGAAAAGATACATAGGATAATGTCATTCACTTAAACCTATTTGGACAAAGTGTGAAGATCAATATTTGATTGTCCTATACATGGGGAAAAAAAACACCTTAAATCAAGATGTGCATAGATTAAAATTCTAAGCTAATAATAAACCTAGGCTAAGATGTCAATGTAAGAGCATTTTCCTTTACTTCTCCTTCCCTTACCCTGCCCCATTTGTTGGAAGATATTTGAATCTTGGGGTTTAAAAGAAAGACACTTTTCTTTGAAGACAGGTGAATGAGTTGGTTGTAATGGGAAAACTACATTTCTAGTGGGGAGGGGGATATTAGGAAGCTCTATTCATGCCAAAGGAGAAGGAGCAATTTGTTCTGCTATGCTCATACAGTTCTTCTGGCTCAGGGCATGACTGATAGCTTAGACTGACTTGGTTGCCAACAATATCTGGTAGTGTGCCTGATGCTTTCTCTTAAAAGGTAGTATTCTTAAAGACATAAATCTGGTCTATATGAACTCATAGTTCCATCCCTTTGGTTGAAAGACAGTTCTCCTTCCATGGATCCATGTGTACCTATGAATTGGGAAGGGCAAGGAAGCATCTCAGACTAATGGGATTTCAATTCATGGTATAGTGAAAAGAGCACTAGTTCAGGAATCAGACAATTTTGGTTCAAATTCTACCTCTGACACTATTTGAATGACCTTGAACAAGTCATATAACCCTTATGGATATTAGTTACTTCAACATTAAAATGAGAGTGTTTCAGTAGACAAATTCCAAGGCTGCTTCTAGTTATGTATTTATGGCCCTTTGAACCCTAAAAATCTCACATTAATCAAATCTGCAGTAGATATAGAAGTCAATAGGAAGATACATGGTGTGTATAACTGAGCATATAATTGATGATGTCCTGTATGCAATGAAATAGAGTTAAGGACATTATTAAAGATATAGATAAAAGAACAGTTGTGGAATGAGAGAGATGATACATGCATAGCTTGTATGTTGCATTGCTAGCTAGTGCAATATCAAAAGAACTATGGGAAGGCACCCAGCATTTTGGGGCAGTCCTCTAGTGAAGATAATATAAATTTAGAAAAGATGAGATGGATTGAAGGACTTCTCATCAGAGGAAATCATGATTTCTTCAAGTATCAAAATAATAATGATGAAAAAGATGATAACATTCATTAATAGTGCTTTAAGATTTGCAAAGTGTTATACAAATATCTCATTTCATCTACACAACTACCTCAGGGTAGGTGCTATTATTATCTTTTTTTTATTCAGTGAGAAAACTGAGATAAATGGAGGTTAAGTGACTTTCCCAGGGTCATACAGTGTAGTAATCATCGAGACCAGATTTAAATTTAAGTCCTCTTGACTCTAAGTAGTGTGTTTTATTCACTGAGTCACCTTTATGTTAACATATGACCTTATATTTCAATATTTTACATACTAGCACCACTTGAAACTTTTATATCTATTGTATGGCACCCAAAGTTGTATGCAATTATATATTTTTCAGGGGGAAGATTCCTGAATCCCCCTTCTCTCTCCCTCTGTGGCAGGTGAAAGATGAAATGATCAAGGAAACAATGGTTCGAGATTCATGAGCATATAGATTTATTAGCAATACATGCCAATTGTGTAACAAATTGGGACTAGTCACCTTCTTCAGTTTTGGAACTGGATCCCAAGTACAGAAGGAGACAGATTTTAATGCATTAAAAACAATTAATCAAATAACACCAATTGATTAAAAGAAAACAATTAACTAGTGTACAAAATTAGGTAATCTGATTTCTAATTTGAGGAAACATTAGGGACTTTCCATGTTGGGAGGGGAAAAGCAAACAGATGCAATTCCCTGAAACCAGAAAAAAAGATGTCCCACTGTACCCAAATGTCTGTATTCAATCAAAGGAAGATGGAGACAATAACTGATTAACCACTGTATGGCTAAATTTTAGATAAGATATAGGGGTTGCTTGAGATATATAATTGTAAGAAAACTTGCATCACTCTTTAGATCTGACTGGAATTCTGGTCAGCATAAAGGAAGTTCTTAGTTAAGGACCTCTAACTAGAAAGAGGTGGTTCAGCTTTCCAGCCACATAGGGCTAGCTTTAAACAATGCAATAAAGTTTGTATTTGTTTGTTTGTATTTGTTTTTTTAATGCCTACAATAGAGTAAAATTTTTTCATAGGACAGAAATTGGACTAGACTCATAATTAAATAGAAAGGAAACTAAGCTAGATCTAGAATTGAGTTCACAAGGTGGGAGTTAGTGTGTTTCACTCAATTCCCACTACGACTTGTTATTCTAATTCCCTTAATTCCTCCTTTTGATTCATGGGGGAAGGGTGGGGGACAGTCCCCCCCCCCACCCTCATGGATCACTTTTCTATAAGCCAAATCTACAAGTTTATTTACCATTCATAAGCAGAATTATGTAAATCAGGTTACAGATCAAACTACCTTAGAGGTAGTTTGGAATAATTTTGAGAGACGAAATTTACATGTCAATAGGGTAACCAAGAAAGCTTAAACATAAATACTATGAAACAAAAAGCCAAAGAAATGCAATGATACTCATCAGTATTAACTAAAATCAAGTCTTCTTGTATTCTAAAAACCCACTCCCAATGTCCATCCAATCATTTCATTTTCTCTTGAGTCCCAGATGTATCATGTAGTCATCTATACCTGAAGGTATCTTCTCTTGGACATTCTGAAATAGGACTCATTCTCAGTGCAGCTCTGAAGGGGGCTCTGTTTCTCTGGTTCCAAATAACTTGTAAAGATTCCTAAATAATTCTGCTAAAATCTGCCGGTAACTAGACTTTATGCAATTTAATACAATCATTTAAATTTGTTTCTCCAAACCTGAAATTTCAGAGAATTTTAGTTTCTGTTTCTTTCTTTACCTAAATACTATACCTGATATAAGAACCTTAAAAAATATATCATGAATGCCTAACTGTGAAATGAACTCTTCTGACTTTTTAAAATTATCAGAAAGATGCTTTAAAAATGGGAAAATAATTTTGCTCTCTTTACAATTATCAATGCATTTCCTTCTAAAGGGGGAATTAGACAAAGTAATAAGATAAAGATATAAAGCAAAAATTTTCTAATTAAATAGAATAGTACATTTTGAGAAAGCAACAGGATTAGACAGATTTCTTTAAGAACTATATACATATGTATACGATTGGCTTCCAAATGTATCTAGTATAGAAAGATCTCAAAATTGGATTAAGCCAATAGAAGGATATCATCTTTATATTATAATTTGACCAGAAATATGATCAAAATTGTAAGATCTTTCATACCTGCATACTTCCTCTGGGAATAGAATAGAGTTATCACTTAATCTGGTCATAGGCCAAAGGAAAAGACAGGGCTTTTTGTTTAGAGTGGTGTTGTGGAGATTCTAACAGGGGACATGCCTCTTTCTCTCTCTCTGTCTCTGTCTCTCTCTGTCTCTGTCTCTCTCTGTCTCTCTCTCTCTCTCTGTCTCTGTCTCTCTCCCTCTGTCTCTCTGTCTCTGTCTCTCTCTGTCTGTCTGTCTCTCTCTCTCTCTCTCTCTCTCTCTCTCTCTCTCTCTCTCTTTCTCTCTCTCTCTCTTTCCTGTCCTCCCTTCCATTCCTCTTTTCTTCCCTTTCCTATAATCTCCCATCCTGTCTGGTCATTTCTCTCCTCTTCTTTCATTACCTAGTGGTTCCAGAAAGACTTCCTAGAGTAGGTCACAGCTGAGCTAAGTCTTGAAGGAAGAAAAGATTGAGAGTAGTAGACAATAGGATGAATCCATAGTGCCTTCTTCACTTGGGGGACATTGTGAGCATGGGGCTAGAAAGTGGCAAGTCAATTTTTGGGAAAAATAATTAGATCAGAAAAGACATATTGGATCCAGAGGGTAAGAGGGTGTTAAATATTGAATTAAGATATTTAGATTTTATTCTAAAGACAGCAAAGAGTTAAGATGCCACCCAAGATTTTAGAGCAGGGTAATGACATGGACTGACTTGTGCTCTGAGAATATTATTTTGGTTATAGTGTGGATGATGGATTGGAAAGGGGAAACACTAGCGGAGGGATACCAACTAAATTGTTATTGTTACAGTACTCTGGATGAGAGGTGATGAGGCCTGGTAACAATGTGAGCGAATAAAAGGTACAAGAAATATGGAAGTAGAATCAACAGGACCTGTCAATTGACGAAAATGGTAGGAGCATAGGCATATGAGAGATAATGAAGAGTCAAGGATGACTCTGTGGTTGTGAATTCACATAACTGGGATTCTCCCACCAAGATTTTATTCAAGGTGTTTGCCAGGCCTGGAGTACTCTCCTGCCTCATTTTTGTTTCTTTAATTGTGTATCTTCTTCAAGGTCAGGCTTTAAACTTTGAACAGAAGGAAGTTTGAAGCAAGGATAGGTTTAGGAGATGAAGGTCATAGAGGTGAACTGGGTGAAGAAACAGAAGTCAAGTAACTCAACTCCTCTTATTATGTTGATGAGGAAAATGAAATGCAGAAAAGTGAATGTACTTGCTCAGGGTTACATATTTAATAAGTAGGAAAGCCAAGATTTAAATAATTGTTATCTAATTCCAAAACCAGCATTTTTACCACTATACCAGACAATGAATTCCATTTTGCAAATACTGAGCTTGATATATGTATAGGCTATGTAGGGTGTCATATCTATCTGGCCGTTGACAAGAAAGGACTCGATTCTGATAACATATGCCCAGATAAAGGAATTGTAAGGTAATTGGAAGATGGAAAGAGAAGTAAAGGGTAGAGAGATTTGGAAAGTCTCTCCATAGAAAGTAATATTTGATTTGAACACTGAAGGGAAAGAAGGCCTCTAAGAGGTGAGGCTGAGGAGAGATTACCTTCCAGGTATGGAATGTACTGGTTAGAAATTCACAGAGATTAGAGACAAAACGATATATAAAGGGCTAGTAATTATCTGTAATACTTTTAAGCTTGAAGTCTCTCCTCTGCCTTTTTTACTAAACTGTGTACCCAAAAGAAGGATGCTATCTTTAATTGGGCCATGGATTATCCTTATTATATTTAGTTTAAGATAAATATTTCATTGGGAGAAGAAAATTCAATTTAATTGAATTAAAACACAGAAGAGGAAGCATGATAATATGGGAAAATCATTAGACAAGAATCCAAATACCTGGGTTAGGACACTTGGTCCAGAACTCACAAGTTAATGTGACCTCAGTATGCTACATTCCCTTTCCAAACCTCACTTTCCTCATTTAGAAAACTTAAGGGATGAGACTTGATAGCTTCTAAATTCTTTTCCTTTGATTTCTAAAATGAAACCTTATCTCTAAGGTCTCTTCTGTTTCTAATATTTTAGTATCTATGGGTAATGGAGAGGCACATGGTGGGTTTGAACTGGGTACAACACTTGGCCCATACAACATCTGATCTTAGCCTCAAGAGTCGGAGAGCTGATGAACTTAAAAGAACTGGGATGAATGGTGTTATTGAAGAAATGCATGGTAGAAAAAGAAAATGGATCTGTTATGTGGCAAGGACAAGGACTAATAAAATGAGAATCTGTGTGCTCCTTTGGCACCTTCAAGCTCTCAAGAGGATATGGCCCATTTCTTCTGGTACATTGGGTGAACTCCCTAAGGAATACCTATGGGAAGATATGGAGAAGATGGAGAGGCTTAGAGGGTTTATAATTTACACTATGAAAAGATGTTTTTCATCAATCAGCTGATAAAATTATATGAATGTTGGAATTATCTTCCAATTAATCAAACTTTCCATACTTTTGTGATATTGGGTGCCTACAATGGATGAAGACCTCATATTATTGAAAAGGGAGGAAGGGTAATAATCTAGTAGGAAGTCTAAATTAGCAGCACAGACATATTCAGAAGCATATACACATATAATCCACATTTCTTTTGTCACCAGTCCATGTCTTTCTTTCTTTTCCCCCCCAATTTCTAAGGTTATCCTGCATTTTACCTACTGTAATGAAGAAAGAGAAGACAAAGGAAGGGACTAAATCATAAGTACCTGTAACCAGCATCCAGCAGGGACTGTAGCTTTTGAAAAGCTATTTCTAACTTCTAAGACCAAGGACTATCAATGGAGGGTAACCTTTCCCCAGACATTAGCATGAAGAACTTTCAAGATTCTACTGCAGGCTTACTGTGTCCTGCAGACAACACAGAGAAAAGAAAGACAGAAATCTGGGAAGTAACTAGGAGCTGGGAAAGCTGATAATGGTTTCCTTTTAGAGTTCTCCTTCTCCGTTAACAGCCTAAATCTGCCTGTCATTTTGGAGGAGAAAAATGCATGTATACTAATGATTTATCTCAGAGTTTGAAGAGATGTTTCAGGAAATGGTTAGCTCTCACACAAGGAGATTGAAGCACACCTACATGCACACCCACCTGCATAAGCACAACCTCATTCTTCATATATTAAAACGGAGCTCCCTGATTCCTTCCCTGGGAAAAAGATCTCCCACACAGACAGACAGACAGACAGACAGACACACACACACACACACACACACACACACACACACACATTGCTCTGGACACAAAGAGAAACTTCTTTGGACAAGATGTGGGATAAACAATACTGTGGTGCATTTAAGTGGATTTCAAAGTGGAAAAATCAGAGCTGGCCTAATGATTATTTCAAAGCTGGAGGTAAGCTACAAAAGAAGACTCTAATGAAGTGCTCTAGGGATCCCAAACTATGTTGCATTCTTTTGTTCACATTCTACCTAACATTTGCAAGATGGATAGAGACCTGGACTTGAAGGCAGGAAAACTTGGTTCGAGTCCTACCCCTGACATACACTATGTGAGTGTGATCCGAAGAAACCTTTTCAATGTTCTATTCCCTCTGCTCAGACTCTCTAAGTTACAGAGGGACCAACTTGCATTCATAGAGGGAGTTTCCTCACCCAGGAGAATGTTTCAAATCACTAATAATAAGAGAAATGCAAATCAACGCAACCCTGGGGTTTCACCTGACACCTAGCAAATTGGTAACAATTACAAAAGATGAGAATAGTTAATAATGAAGGCATTGTAGAAAGACACATTATCTGTTTTGCATGACTTCACATGTGTAATGGGTATCATTTTATTTCTCTTTTCAATAGGTAGGGGAGGGGCTGGATGGAGGGAGAAAATATGGAACTCAAAATTTTAAAATAAGAATGTTAAGAATGAAACCTTAGTGAAATGTTGGTCAAGATGTGTATTAGTACAGCTATTCTAGAAGTCTATTTGGAATTGTGCAAATAAAATAATTCAAACGTCTATAACCTTTGACCCAGAGATTCTACAACTAGGCTAAGGAGATCACTGAAAAAAGAAGACTCCATTATACAATGAAATATTAATTCCAGCAATTTTTTTTCACTAGATTTCCTCTAGTCAGAGGTTTTTGGTAATAGGGATTCTTGTTGGGTACATTATAAAAAGTATTCTTCAACTAGAGGTGGGCTAGATCATCTCTGAGGCCCTTTCTAACTTCAAATATTCAGGGATTTTATTATTACTGTAATCAAAGGAATGCTCATTACATCATTTTCCCCTTCAGTAACCTAATGTAAGGCCAAAATTTAGAATTATAATTATTCAAAGTCTAATTTTCACCCATGCAAACATGGAAAACTCCTCTGTGGTCTGCTTTTACATACAAAGATGGGGACAAAAGAAGATTTAGATGAAACACTGAGATCACTTTCACTTATCTCTCTTTCTGCCAAAACAATCAGAAATACTCTATTTATAGGCAAATCCATTTTCTCCAGAACCAAGAACAATGAATAGGAAAGATACAAGAGACCTTATCATTATAGGACATACAACATTAGATACGGGAGGAATCTTGAGGAAAAGAATAGAATACTAGAGCTAAAAGGTGCTTCATCATTTCTACAAAGGATGTCCAAGCTGAATTGGCCCTTAGAATATAGTATGTTAAAAATGGATAGAGCCTTAGAACATGGAACATAGAATGCCACTTCAAAACATAAAACATGGAATGTTAGAACCAGAATAAATCTTAGGACATAGAATGTAAGGTTACAAAGTGACTTCAGGAATATGAATCTGGAAGAAACTTTAGGATTCTTTATGCTAATTTTATAAATGATGAAATTGAGACCAGATAAAGCACGTATAAAGAACCACAAAGCTAACAAGTTGAACTATATTTCAATTGACTAAGGGGTGTGGATTAAATTATAAAATACGGCTTTAAATATTTTTCCATAATTGCTAATGGAAGGGTTATAGAAAGAATGGGTTGAATGAAAGCACAACAGCGTCCTCAGGAAGGCCTCAGATTAAAAATAATGATAATGATTTTGAATCTGGGTCAAAATATTATTGTACTATTTGCCTCCTGTTTAGATTAGTAATATCTGCATCTTTCCTCATCAAGATTTTCTCCAGATAATTTACTCTCTTAACATTAATGGCAATACTGGCTTATGTATCAAATTTCTATATGACTTTCAGCAATGTGTTTAACTGCTATATCATAATTTTTTCATCTATAAAGTGGGTAGTTATGAGGATCCAATATGATAATGGTAGTAAAATCACTCTGAATGACATAAAGTAATGTATGATATAAGAAATATTGTTAATATTATTTTTTATTATTATTCCAATAAAATCAATTTAGTACAGTCTTCTAGATCTCCCTTCTGCTAACAGCCGATCATCACTGATCTTTCTCTAAAGTTCGTTCATCTGCACAAATTGAAATCGTGCTGGATATTTTAAGGTAAAATTCCCTATAATCATCATTAAGCCTGGGCATGACCAGGAAATCAGATGGTGCCTAGGGAAAGGATTAAAAAGATTTTTCTAAGTCTTATTGAAGGATCCTGAGATTCTATATCAATTGTTGAAAGGTAATTCAAAGGTCATACACAAATAAAATCCCAGAGATAGAATTTGAACCTTAATCTGCTGTAGAGCTAGAATTCTTTCCACTGTTATGAGACGTCAGTTTCTTTCCTTCTTTGTTTTTTGTTTGTTTGTTTTTGTTTTGTAACTTTATTTTGGTCTTCTTTGGTAACTTATTTTGATCTTTGGAACTTTTAAACAGTCAATTAAGAGTATAAAACTTTTGGGGGGTATAGCATATATCTTAACCCATAATTTCATTGCTATCGGGTCTGGCCTCCTGGTATAGAAACTATCTCTATCAATAGATATTGACAAGTATTCTCCAATTTAAGGCTGACAGAGTTATCTGAATCACTGGTGATATAATCAGTGTATTTCAGCAGAAGTGTTTGCTTCCAGGTCTTCCTGTTTCAAAGTCAGTCTCTAGCTACTATGCAACTCTGCTGCTCAGTTGTAACATTCAACCTTATTAGGAACAAATAATAATGGTACCTTCATCAGTGATTTTAATTTAGTATTGAAGAACCTGTCTACAGAAAATCAGCTGAAATGTTTCATCTACCCAATTTACTATGACTCATCTCTATAGATATGCAATCTGCTGTGGTGCAAGATTTCGTGTCCTCATGTGTGATACAGGCAAATTCTACCTTAGGCAGAATGACCATTTTTTTCTTTGTTTCATTAGTAAATATACCATTTGACCATGCTTGGGTTCATCTGACTTATACTAGAGCTTACTCTTTTCTTGTTCAGTGGAAAAAAGAGAGTCAGTTTTCCAATGGCTGGCTGGATGTTGTGTAATTAGACATAAAACCTCACAGTTTATTGGGTATAGGCCAATAATTATTCATATTAATTGCAAATAGCAATTGATACCATTAATGTTTCATTGTTGCATGAAGTTCAATCTGAGTTCTTGAGCCTACATCAGAGGACTCCAAATGCATTTTAGCAAAATGGAAAGGTTTCACTTCTAGGATGGGTCTAACAATAGACTGTCTGAGGTGAAACTTGTTACATTGGGGTTTATACTGGTAAATGACAGGACATAGTATAGTTAGCAATTGTAGGTCACTTGAAGAGAGAGTACAGTACCCAGACAGAGAGAAGTAGAAGTACTGTTGTGGTATGCTCTGATCAGACCACTTCGAGAGTACTGTCTTCTGAGTATCCAGAGAATAGAGATCAAAAAGATGATGAGCCTGGAGATTTTGCCATAGCAGAATGGGTAGACAGAATTGTAGATATGAAGAAGAAGAAGAAGAAGAAGAAGAAGAAGAAGAAGAAGAAGAAGAAGAAGAAGAAGAAGAAGAAGAAGAAGAAGAAGAAGAAGAAGAAGAGAAGAAAGAAAAGAAAGGAAGAAGGAAGAAGGAAGGAAGGATGGAAGGATGGAAGGAAGAGAAAGAAAGAAAGCAAGAAAAAGAAAGAAAGAGAAAGAAAGAAAGAGAAAGGAAGAAAGAAAGAAAAAAGAAAGAAAGAAAGAAAGAAAGAAAGAAAGAAAGAAAGAAAGAAAGAAAGAAAGAAAGAAGTAATGAGAATATGATATCTACCTTGTTGTATTTGAAGGCTCTCATGAAGAAAAGAGCAGGCTTATTCATTTTAGCTTCAGAGGGGAAAAAAAAAAGATTGATACATATTGCAGAAAGCCAGATTTTGTTTTAATGTTTAGGAGAAAAGAAAACAAAACAAGAAATGGTCTAATAATTAGAGATATCCAGAAATAGAATGGGCATTCTCAAGCAGTTGTGTGTTGCTTTTGCTATAGATCTTTGAACAAATGCTAGATAATCACCTTCTTCTTCATTCCCTGTGTAGTTCAAGTAACAGAGAATGAAAACAGAAAATAGGCATATGTACCAGTTGCACAACAACTGGTATTCCCTGCCCTTGGCCACAAATCCCTCTAGTTCTCTGGGATTCCATTGTTTGCATTCCTTTCCTCTGCCCAGCATCAGGACAGAAAATTGAATTCATAGAGATTAAAATCCCGTTGGGCTGTTACTTGAGTTGCAGAAAGCCATATTTTTGGCTTGATATAATCAATCAACATTTATTAAGTGTCTACTACTGTGTTAAGTGCTAGAAATACAAAAAAGAGGTAAAAGACAGCTCCTGCTCTCAAAAAGCTTACAATCTAATGGAAGAGACAACACCTAAATAAATATATAAAAGTAAGCCAAATATAGGATAAATATGAGATAATTAACAGATGGAAAGCATTAGAATTAAGACAGGTTGAGGAAGGCTTCCTGTAGGAGGTAGGATTTTAGATGGGACTTAAAGGAAGCCAGGGAGGTCAGTAGATGGAGAGGAGGAAGAGAATTTTAGGCACAGAGGAAAACCAGTGAGAATGCCCAAAGCTGAGAGACGGTGTGTCTTTTTTGTGGACTTCCAGGAGGCCAGTATTATTGGATCAATGAGTGCATTTCAAGGTTGTAAAGTAAAAGAAGCTGAAAGGTAGGGGAGGATTAGGTTATGTGACAGACCGGTTTGTATTTGCTCCTGGGCACAATAGGAAGTAACTGAAGTTTAAGGAGTGAGGGGAAAGAGGAGGGCATTATATAATTGGATTTGCACTCTGGAGAATCATTTTAATGGATGAATGGAGAATGGATTCTCATGGGGAGAGAACTGAGGCAGCCAGACCCACCAGGGAGCTATTGCTCTAGTCCAGATGTAAAGCGATGAGGCTTGTGTGAGAATAGTGGCAGTGTCAGAGGAAAGAAGGGGACATATTTGAGAGATTTGGAAATGATGACATCAACAGACTATGACAACAGATTGAATCTGGGGGTGGGGAGTAGATGAGAGATAATGAGGAACCCAGATTCTTAGATTGTAAGCATGGGGGTCTGGGAAGATGATTACTAATAAGGAAGGTAGGAGAAAGAGAAAGGTTTATGAGAAAAGATAATGAGTTTCATATTGGACATAATGAGTTTAAGATGTCTACTAGACATTTAGTTTCAGAGCTCTGAAAGGCAGTTAGAGACATGAAATTGAAGGTCAGCAGTGAGATTGGGGCAGGATACAAATGGGCTACCTTGGAAGGCAGTAGATGATCATGAGAATTCTAAAAGCAGAAAATGAAGGACCATTCACTGGGTATGTTAAAGATAATTTGTGGGGGGGGGGGAGATACTACCAAGAGTGAAGTCCTTCTCAACTTCTGTGACTGCTTTCAAGGAAAAACTAAGTGAAGTTACCATAAATTGGGGATCCTGCACAGGCGGTTTTATTAAGTTATGGGTTAGAACTGATGGTCCCTGAAGTCTATTTCACCTGAGCGATTCTGTGATTCCTTGATTACCTTTAATGACAACTGTGGATGTTATTGGGAAACTTCACGTGCTAATGGCTAGCATTGCTGATCTCTGAGGTTCTTTCCCACTCTATGATTTCATGAGTTTACCTTGAACCACCTTTTTTCCATGTTAAATACAGTACAAGTTAAAGGATTTCCTTTCATATTTCAATTCAGCTTACATTCATTTATTTCCCCCTGGAGAATGTACCTCTTTGTAATGAAGAATGTAAGTTACACGAAGGAAAGGGTTAATTTTGTTTATGTGTCCTCAGTGCTCAGCTCAGTTATTTTGTACTTGGTAGTCATTTAATATATGTATTAAATGAATGAACATAGAGTTCAAATATATAAAATCCTTTTGAATTTATGGCAAAAGTGGAGAAAGATGAAACACACAAACACCAGATGTGCAATAAATAGAAACCACAAATATGGAGTATACTTTAAGCATGCCTTCATGCCTCATTAGTATGATTGCCACCTATTATATATAATTTATATACAGCTTTGTCTAGATCCACTGACATGTTAAGGATTAGGAGACAGAAAACAAAATCCGTTTATTTGAACATCCAACTTTAAATCAAAGGTTTCCCAATAAACACTATCATTCCCATTGAGGTATTTCTGCTGATCTTTCCTTTCCAGCTCTTGGAAGCAGGGTGGTCTCATAGGAGAATGGTGGGTTTTGGAATAATAAGGTCAGAGGATAAGAGGATCATTGGTTTTTAATTGAAAGAGATCTCAGAGTCTATCATGTCTTACCCCTTCATTTTACAGGGCTCTGGACATCAGTTTCCTCATGTGTAAAATGATGAAGTGGAGCTAGATGAGTTTGAAATATATAATCTATGACAATATAATCTGAGAATTTCATCTCTAGGGAGAAATTAAAAATAAAAATAAATTGGATCAGATCTGCTATTGTTTATTTTTGTTATTGCCATTCTCCTTGGCTCTTTGAATGTACAAGATTTTTTTTTATTTCTCTAAGAAGGAGACTGTGTGTTCTGGCAAGATCCCCTAAAAAAGAGTTTAAAATAGAAAATGTAATTTTAAAACACACACACACACACACACACACACACACACACACACACAGACAATTCTATTGTGTTTTTCCAAAGCTGGGAAAAAATTAGGGCAGATTGGTATGAGCTGAATCAGGCACTCTATAAGTTTGGAATTAGGCTCTGTCATGGACCTCACACTAAACACAAATGGTCCATTTCTGCTGGTCTTCACATCCCATGAAAATGTCTACATACATTATTTTATATCAGGTCGGGTAATTCCTCTGTGATCAGTAATGATATTTCTTCCTCGAGTGAGTCAATAAAATCTGACGTGTACCATTTAGTTGAATGTTTGGTGGTGTGCTCATTTCTGTTGGAGTCTGACATGTTTATTTCTTGTTTTATCTACCTGGTTGTGATGAAGGATTGACCCCATTTTTGTGTTTCTAAGAGAAACCAGGATGGGCAAATTCATATTTTCTGCAATACGTTTTGTCTATAATTTAAATCTAACAGTCAGCCTAGCCTAGTGGAGAAAGAGCTTGACTAAGAGGCAGGATGATATGGGTAGAATAATCTTTCTCTGTGTAAATATAAGCGAATCATTTACTTTCTCTGAACATTAGTTTGCTCCTCTGAAAAATGAAGATTGTCATACATATAGGACCTACCTCCCAGGGTTGTCATGAAGCTCAAAGGAGTTAATGGAAGTCAAGTGCTTTATAAATATTACATTTTTTATGTAAAAGTCTTATTGATAGTGAGTAGCGGGATGGAACAGTGAGAAGAGGACAGGACTTAGAGTTATGAAGACTTTGACTCAAAGCCTCACTATGCTGTATATCTTTGAATTAGCCACTTCATCTCCTTCAGTCTCATTTTCCTTGCCTTTAAAATGGGAGAATAGATAACCTACCTCTTCAGGTTGATATGAGGAATGTTAATAAGTCCACAGAACTTTATTCATTTGCATTTGCTTATATATCCTTTCATATGTTTTCTGAGTGGTTGGGGGAGAAATTTGTATGAGTACATGCATGTTAGGGGGCACAACTGATACTCTCAAGCTTCAAAGAAAAAAAAGGGGAAATGGACAATCAATCACATTAATTGACATTCTTTTAATTCAACTACCATTAGTATAGATTTCCTGGCTTACTCATTTCCTGTCTCTCCTGACCAATTATGGCTAATTTTACTTCTGAGTTATCATGCCAGTTCTCCAGTTCCCACCTCCAAATTCTATGTATTCAATCTTGCCAGCATCTCTCAAATTCAACTTTTCTTATCTCCCTGTAGAAGCACTATGTACAGTAGACAAGAATCTGGCAATCAGCAAACCTGGTCTTTACTGCCAAACCCTCCCTCCCCATTCCAATACTTGTCACACATTCTCAAGCATTTTAACTGCCTTCATTAAACCTCACCTCATTGGAAAAGCAGAATGAATTGTATCTCCACTGCTTACATCACAAGGCTAGTGTGACAACAGTAGAATCATGCTTCTAGAGCAGGAAGAACATTAGAGACACCTATAGTCCAATACTTTCATTTTACTGATGAGGAAAGTGAAGTGATTTGTGAAATGTTACAGGAGATAAATGACAGAACCAGGAACTGAATTAAGATCAGCCATCTCCAAGTTTAGCCCTTGTTCTACTTCTTTACCCAGCATCCTTTGTTGAAATGGCAGCTGATGATTACTGATGTTCCAACTTTGTAGCTTATGCTTTGGTCCATATTTTATGAATTCTAGTGGGCCAGATTCTGATGGCCAACATCTTCACCATAGTGCAAGTGCCAGCTAACCCCAACCTCTTGGTGCTTTAATTGATAACTCTTATCTGGACAACTGATGTTGACAACTTAGAACTTTGCTGGAGGCAGCTAGACAGTACAGTAGATAAAGTACTGAGAATGGACTTAGGTAGTTGTGTTGAAATCTGGACCTAGACATTAAATAGCTGTGAAACCCCAGGCACATCACTTAAGCTTTGCTTGCCTCAATTTTCTCAACTATAAAATATGGAAAATAATATCATGTATCTCCCATAGTTGTTGTGAGGTTCAAATGAGCCATGCACACAGTAGGCACTTAATAAATGCTTATTCCTTTCCCCTTCTCTTCAGGTTGATGAATTCATATAACAAGGTAATTAAGGACAGAGACGTTCTCACATTTCTTTAGTCCCTCATCATTATATTTGCACACATTAAGTAACAGAAAAATATTCACAGGACAATTCACTTAGTTCTGGGTGAGATCTCAAGGGCCCGTATTGTTCCTTTCTAGTGGGCCAGATTCTCATTTTGCCAAGTGTCATAAAATCATAGTCCTATAGCTGAAAGAGACTTCAGAAGTCATACAGTCCACCCCTAGCCCAGAAGCTCTTATTTTACAAATAAGGAAAATGAGGTCCTGGAGGTTTAGTGACATACTCAGAGTTACACAAGGAGAAAGCGGAAGAGCAGGGAGGTGAGCCCAGGTCTTCTATGCAACTAATGTTCTTTCTACTGTAGCATGCTGTTGACCAAGGTTCCAAAACACCTCTCTTTTACATTTACAAACTAGAATCAAACTTCCATATACATAGAACTTGCCATTCCCCTGAATCACATGCCTTCAATGTCCATGGCACTGATAAAGTTTCAAGGTACAAATTACCAAAATGGTGCCACTGTGGTAGAATTCCTACCATTGTTTCTTTGTTTTCTATGAATTAGAAGAGGGAGGCAGCAGGGTACATAGCCCAGGTGGTAGAGTCAAGAGACTGCACTGTCCCTCTGACACTTCCTATCTGATTGACTTTAGACAAGTCACTCAACATCCCCTGCCCTCAGTCTCTTCATCCATAACATTAATGTGTTAGACGAGATGGTCTCTGAAGTCCTTTCTAGCTCTATATTTGTAATCATGTGTGACTAAAATAAAATTAATAAGAGTTGTTTTTCCCTTAATACCTCAGTGTGCAGGGTAATTTCACATACTAAAACCCAAGTTAGAATTTAAGTAAATTAATCTCAGGTCTTTTGTGCCAAACTCCTAGCAGTACAGAATCCAATGGTACAACATATAATTTACCCTTTTTATGTTCTCTTAATTTGGGGAAAGATTGATGGTAGGCCTTAAATAAATATTCACTTCAGACATGAATCTAATTTGTACATATTCTTGTGTTTAGAGATGATAGTAAATTACTGCCAAAGATTTGTTAGGTCATATAGTCTATCTAAAGAAGAAGTCACATGCAAAAAGAAGAGTGGGTTTTGGGAGGAAGGATGTGGCAGAAGAGATCCAGAGGCTTAGGTTCTTCTCTCACTTGATGAAAATGTTACTGAGTGGGGCAGCTAGGTGGTGCAGTGGATACAGCACAGGCCCTGAAGTCAGGAGGACCTGAGTTCAAATCTGACCTCAGACCAAACACCTGACACTTACTAGCTGTGTGACCCTGGGCAAGTCATTTAACCTCAATTGCCTAAAAGTAAAAAATTAATAAAATAAAATAAAAGAAAAGAAAGTGTTACTGAGCAAGAAGCTGCTTCTGTTTTGTTTGTTTGTTTGTTTGTTTTGTAAAATTCGGAGTCAGGACAGAGTGCTCTGCTACGTAAGTTCTTTAAGATTCTTTCCACTTTTGGTAATCTGCATTCTCATATTCCATGTCCTAAGAGTCCTTCAATCTCTGACACGGCATGTACTAACATTTTGAGATCTAAGGGCAATTTCAGCATTTCTGTTTTCAGCTCCAGACTATTTATTTGTTGCTATACATTTGCTGAATCCATAGTCTCAGAGGCCATCTCCATTGCCAAGTGGCAATGAAGGGGGTGACAAGAACACAGTTCTTTTGTCCTTCCCAGCTCTTCTGTCTTCTAAATTCCCTTTGTTATTCCTATTCCCATTCTCAGAGTATGGAAATAGATCCCTATACTCCTTAAAACTAACAAGAGGGTTAGCTGATAATATGCAAAACCCATACACCAGAAAGGGGCATAAACCAAAAGGCTCCATCTATACATGTGTTAATCAGTTCTACTAGCCACTCAAACTATCAGCTATCTGCCCAAGTCCTGCAGAAGCAAGGTAAAGTGGTGAGAATTATAAGACAACCAGCAGAATATTGGACCACAGTCAAGCTATTGCTGTTTTTCTAGACAAGGGGAAAAAAGAAAAAAAACTGGAGCCTTTTTTTCAAGTATACGTATTCAATCAACCAATAACTATTTAGTAAATGCCTGGAGGCATTATGATGGCTCTGTGGGAAGTAGAGAGCAGTCGTATTTTGAATATGACAATCAAGAGAATGCTTAATAATGATACCAACACAAGGTTCAGTAGAGATCTTTGGTGTCACAAGGGATGTAAAATTCTCCCTGTTTTTGTCTACTGGTTATGCCCTGTTCGCTCACTGGAAGATGGAGCCCAGACCAGCTGAACTGTGTCTTTCTCTTCTACCTCTGATATTCTATATTCTTATGTTCTAAGTCCCCTTCCAACATTGACATTCTATTTTCTCTGTGCCTTATAGTTCTGACATCCCACATTCTAATGTTCCTCCCACCTCTGACATTTTGTGTTCTATCCTAACTCATAGCTCCAATATTCTGTATTCTCTGGTGCCTTCAAGCTCTGACATTCTATTTTCTATGTTCTAAGGTCTCTCTCAGCTCTGACATTTTGTGTTCTAAGGTACCTACTAACCTACTACATATGCTATATGGCCATTGAAAGACCAGAGCTGAATTTCTAAGGTTAATGGTAGCACTGAACCCAACCTTTCTAAGCTGATGCTCTTATGGAAGCAATAATATCCAATTCATTCTGAGCAACGCTAATGGAGAGGGGTAAGGAAAAGATAGGACCAATTTCTTTAGCAGGGAGGGCCTGGTATTGACTTTACTCACATCAATCCAACGGCAAAAAGCACTTATGTGTACCCTCTTCTTCCTTCCATGGTATGGGCATCACAGGGACCCCATCAGATATCAGAGTGGAACCATCCCATCTAGCATATCTTAGTCCTTTCTGAGCTTTCCACTGACAAGTTACAAGGAACCATAGGGTCTTCTATCACTCCCCTGAGATATTGGCTTGCAAAATGCTTGTGTCTTTCTGGCAGTTTTATCTCAGCGATGGATACGCAGTAATAGGAATCTGTTTTTATCAGCTCTTCTTTTCTTTGGAGTAGAACGGCAGATCTGGGGCTTTCTGTTCTGACACTTCTCTGGGAGGAAACGTGTAAATACCTCAAACTGTCTTGGAGATGCTGGTGTATCCATGGTAAATAGAAAGGCAGAGAGAAACCTTGCTCCTTTTTCTCTCTTACTTCCCTAAATGTTCTCCTTTAAAGCGAAGAAAAATCTTTCTCTAAAAGGCTAAAGCCATTTTGAGAGGTAATTGAATTCCCATCTCTCCCTCCAGACGCTCAGTATCCTTGTTCAGGGTCATTCTACTTCCATTGCCTTTTGCACCAAAGATTTCAGATTTTTTTTTCCAAAGCAGCTTGCCTGCTCTGTTACACTCATTTTCATTTGAGAAGCAGAGATTTTCTGCACAATGGAAAGAACCCTGATTATCGAATCAGAAGACTTGGGTTCAAATCCCAGCTCTTCCATTTACTACCTGTTCAATCCCAAGGCAGCATGATAAAGGATGAAAAGGATTGCTTTAGAATCACAGGATAGGTTTCAAAGCTCTCTACCCCTTCCCCCCAAGATGTTTACTACTTAGATGACCTGGGCTAGGTCACAGAATCTCACTAAGCTTCAGTTTTCTCATCTCTAAAATGCAGTAGACAACCTCCAAATTCCTTTCAGCTCCAAATCTGCTATATTGACCTTAGGAACCCTAGGATGCAGCAACAGAATGAGCAGGAAAGGTCCCTCAGTAGTAGGTAATAGCATAGTAGCTGGCATATAGTAGGTGCTTTATAAATGTTTTTTGGTTCATTAATTGACTTGACTCTACAATGCTACTATATCTGTGATAAACACAGAAACTGATCAATAATGACCTAATGAGACCAAAGATCAGGTTGGCTGGCCTCTCAGCACTAAGTCTTGGTCTCAGTGCTTGCAACTGTCATACAAGAAAGGTTGGGCATTCTGTCAAGCAGGTGTCAGAAGTACTTTTACCTTTATAATCCTGGGGAACCTAAGCCAGTGATTTCGAGGTATCTTATCAATTGTATATATCTTTAAGGATGTGGGAGAAAAAAAACGACATGAGCCAGAGGAGTAATCATAGTACTTAAGAATGGCAGACTGGGTCTCATACCTATAGTCATGAGACAAAGGCTCTGTCTTTTCCTTTTGGGAATGGTTGGGCTTCAGTATCTCTAAAATCCAGTCCATGAAAGTTCCGCATGCTAATGATCAAATCTGGCCAATTTCCTCCACTACTGGGGAATTGCCTGCAGAGCTCGGCCTGGGAGTGCTATAGCATCAGAGAGATACTTCTTGGGTCAGTTTTGTCAAAGTGGAATCAGTTTGAGGCTGAGGCTCTGGTTCCATCTTGTTGCCTCTGTGTGTTTTCTTCTGTGTCCTTTTCCTTTATCTTTTTTTCAGAGGAGACAAATATCATCTCTTTGGCCCCTAGACAAGTATAGAAATCCCTTGTGGATATGCACTTATATTTATATCCTGCAGTACTACTATAGGGATTGAGATATGGTTCTTCAACTGAACAAGTTACTATGGTTCAGCAGCCACTGATTAAAATCGACTTCAGACTAGTCTGCTCAAAGGAAGCCTCAGTGTGTCATTCTGAGGTCCTACCTATGTTGAGTTACAGAGGGATAAACTAGAAGAATAAATAAGACTTTCACATGGACTACAATGGCTGATCCTTCTACCTCTTGTTTTCAAGCCTGAAATTGCTTTCAGTCCTTTGCAGATTGATTGCTGTATTACTGTATTAAAGAGGCAGCAACGTACAATTGGTACACAATGGTTAACTTTTTAGTCCTTCATTCATTTCCTAGGATCTAAGTCATAGATAGATTATATTTGACATTGTTGGAGAAGGTTCCCAAACTGGAAGATTCTTTTGCTTACAAAATGACAGATACTCTGCATGCATAGCTACATTTTTAAATTCCCACAATTTAGAGATATTTCACCATAATCAATTGTAATGATGAACTAATGATTTCCCTAGTGACTAGCTTTTTGTTCATTTGCTTAAAATGAACTTGTGATTTTATCAGTGTAGCGAATTCCTGGTAAGGAAACTTCTCCCACCAGTATAGATCAGTAATTGTTCTCCAGCTTTTAGAATTAGACACCTGGGGCGCTTTGCTAAGTTACCCAAGTTCATGCAGTCAGTATTGTAAGGGCCTGGACTGGAAACTGTTTGCCTTGTTCTGAGGCCAGCTCTCTGTCTATTTTCCCACACTGCAATAAGAGAAATGAAAATTAAAACAATTCTGGTGATTTGACATTTTGCTTTATACCGTGACTATCAATCAGTTAATAGATGTTTAAATTTCTACTATGTGCCAATCACTGTGCAAAGTGCTAGGGATATAAATAACAAAGACAGGCCCTGCTCCAAGAAGCTTAAAATCTAATAACAGCAAGACAAAACACACACACACACACACACACACACACACACACACACACACACACTGAAAAAGAGTGTAGAAGAAATTACAAAGAAGGGTCAAGGAATGTCCAAGGATTATCGCTTGTGGGAAATGAAGAACTGGTTGGTTTGTGAGCCCTCTTTAAATGGAGGCTTTGAGAGGAGTTCTTTGGTCCACTCTCTCCCACTCTAATCAGCAGAGCAAAGGGTGCTGAGGGTATTGAAGAGGAGTCAGTACCAAGCTGATGGGGTCTAGAAGGATGATGAGTTTAGTAGTGAAGAAGTTTCCTGGGAGCATGATGGTGGTGGAGTCCAAGTCTAGGGAGTGCAACTGATAGGAAAGCAGCAATGAGATTTGTCATTAAAATTGTCAAAGACAAAAAGAAAAAAAAGGAGAGAATGAAGATTAAAAGGGCTATTGGTAAAACTGTTGACCTTTTCTATCCATTACATCAAGCTGTCTCTTGTCCGTAAAAATATCTGCGTATGGGGTGTGTGTGTGTGTGTGTGTGTGTGTGTGTGTGTGTGTGTGTGTATGGGTATATGGATGTGCACATGGGCATTTGTGTTTGTGAACAAGGGAAAAAAAAGACATTTTAAGCTTTGTTTTTCTTTGTGTGGTAATGATCTGTTCTCCACTGCAAGCATCAGCTATGAAGATGACCTCAAGAGCTATGTTGAACCACTGTCTAGCCCTAATAAATAATTTGGAGCTGGAAACACACATTTAGTTAGTGTTTCAAGCTTGTTTCTTTCACTGAGTGGAGTTACTACTATGTTTTCCCTGTGGAACAGCCCATTTTCTTTAGGTTCCCTTTAATTCTACATGGTTAAACCTTTCCCATTGCTAAAGGCTTCCCCTTGAAAGAGGTATTGGGCAGTTTGATCTCCATTGATTATGTGCTTATTACAAGCAGTTTTCTTTTTAACATTTTGTTTTTGTGATTCAGATTTAACTAAAGACATGGCCCATATCCTGACTTGCTTGTTGACTTCTAAATCGCTTCTGAAGCCTTTTGGTAGAGATGATTAAGTTTTTCAAGCATAGGGAACAATAGCTAATGTTACCCATTTCCCTGATAAGTGGAGGCAGACCTTGACGAAATTGCAATGGACTGAATTTCTAATGATGGTGAAGATGATGAATATGATGTATGTATACATAGTTCTTTACATTTTAAAGAATAGCTGTCTCACAACAGACCTATGAAATCAGTGAGTAAATATTAATATACCATTTTAAAGGCTCCAGGAAATAAATTGACTTTCTTAAGGCCACACAGGTAGGAAGTATAAGATCTGTGATTGGAAGTGGGTCCCCTGCCTCCAGAAACAGTGCTTTTTCCTATATATACTCCAGCTAAGCAAGTCTGCAATTATAAATATGGCAGTTTGTATTATGGAGAAGATTAGCATTAGTCCCAAGGCATGGTAAAGCTTCAGATCTTTTGAGTAGTCATGGTTTCCCTTTCCTGTGTGTTATGACATTTAAAAACCAAATTTAGGGGCAACTAGGTGGCACAGTGCATAAAGCACAGGCCCTGTATTCAGGAGGACCTGAGTTCAAATCTGGCCTCAGACACATAACCTTATTAGCTGTGTGACCCTGGGAAAGTCACTTAACCTCATTACCTGGCCAAAAAACAAAGAAACAAACCAACAAAAAAACCCCAACAAATTTAGATTTATCCTTACCAAATTTTGTTTATTTGATCTGGCCTATTGTTAGAATTATTAGGATCTTTTTGATGTTGGCTCTGTCAACTAATTTTTAGCTATCCTTTCCATCTTCATGTTCACTTCCTATTTGGAAAGTATTTCATCTAGGTTTATCCAAGATTGAGAAAAATGTAGACTAACACTTGATTCTTCTTTCTATAACTTCATAATATTCTTTATTGACTCATCTTCTCCTTAAAGGTCTTTACTGTATTCTTAAATCTCCATCTTACTTTAGTTCTTTTCTCTCTACATTCTTGGTACTCTTACCCACTTCAACTACTATTTCTGCAAATGGTTTTGAAATCTATATCGATAGCCATAACTTTTTATTGTTGGCTGTAGCCACATGTGCTCTAACCACCTAATGGGTATCTGCAAATGGATACTCCTACAGATGCATGAAACTTACCAAGTTTGAAACTGAATCCATCATTCTCTTTCTCTCTTTAAAAAATCTACTTACACTCTTTCCCAGAATTTCAATTAATGATGCCATTCATCTTCTAGTCAGTTTCATTCAGAACCTTAGAGTCATCTTAGAATCCTCCCCATTCCTCAGCCCCTACCCTAATCAAATAAATAAAAACAAAGCCTGTTGGCATATGTACAATATCTTATATAACACCACCCTTCTTACAATTTCTTTGGTTATTATTATGGGTCAAGTCTCTACTCCATCTCACATAAACTGCTTCTAACCAATGAGTCTCACAAATTGCAGGCTCTTTTTCCCCCTAAAGTATAGTTCAAACTAAATTATTCATTATAAGGAACAGTTCTGATCAACTGACATCTTTGTTAGATACATTCTAATGGCTCTCTCTTTCCTGTGGATGAGGTAATATGAACTACTCGATAGTCTTCCCAAAGCTCTTTAGCTTTCTACCACTGGACTTTGAATTACAATTATTTTCTATATATTGGATGCCCTTCTCCTATACCCCTCTATTTTTCAGCCCAGCTTCTTCCATTAAACTTTACCTAAGGTTTCCAACTTGAAATTATTTCTCCCCCATCTTAACTAATTTGTTATTTTTTGAGGGGGTTGATAATTCTACATTTTGGACACATGCGTGATACATTAATGGTTTGTGTGGGGGGCGTTTGTGTAAGTTTTTGCTCTCCTGTAAAAGGGAATAATATTGCACCTACCTCCTAGAGTTGCTGTGAGGATAAAATGAGATAATATTCACAAAGTGCTTTGCAAATCTTAAATACCATATAAAAACTACTGCTACTACTATTACCTCTTCCTTCTTCTCCTAATCCTCCTCCTCCTCTAGCATCTGGTACTGCTATTGCTACTGCTACCACTGCAACTACTACTACTATTGCTATTGCTATTGTCATCAGTGTAGTTGTTATTGTTGAGTATCTTATCATTGAAACTCTTCCATAGATGAAATTATATGTATGATATTCTGGAGATGCTTAGATTGGAAAAAATAAATCAATGGGTGGCAATTGGAGAAAAACAAATTTTGGCTCAATATAAGGCACAACTTCTTAACAATCATAACAATCCTAACATGGAATGGCCTGGCCAGGGAAGCCATTTGTACCCTCTCAGTAAAAATCTTCATCAAAGCCTTGGTAAGTATTTGGTGATGCTGTAGAGAGGATTTTAATTCAGGTACAATTGGGACTGGATGATCTCCATGGCCATTTCTGACTTTTTGTCCATATAAAGTTTGGAGATATACATCTTAGATCTTAGGTCTTGTAGGCCTTCTACTCTAACATTTTCACTTTATAATTAAATTAAAACCTTAAGAGATCAAATGACCTGTCCAAATTCATATATATCAGAGGGCAAATTTGTTCATTTATAATCTCTTTTGCTATTTTATTAAACAGTGTTTGCAAAAATATTTTCTTTTGCTTTTTTTTCTCCTAAGTACTCTTTTATTTGATCCCAGAAATTGCTGTATGTTGTTTCATTGCTACCATTTTTTACATGATTACTTGTTTCCATGTTTTGTTCTTTGACACATTCATTATTTAGAATTTCATTGGTAAGTCTCCACTTTAGTGTCATCTTTTATTTGTGATTCCTAAATCAATGACATTTTGTTGCACTATGGTCTGCAAAGGATGCATTAACTATCTTTTACTTTTAGATTTATTTACAGTGTCTTTGTGCACTGTTGTGCACTACTGTATGGTCAATTTCTGTAAAACTTTTATTTAGTCCTGAGAAATTTAGAAGACGTTATAAGTTTTTGTTCACTCTTGTTCCAGCAGTTTGCTCAGATCCATATTTTCTTTCCTTTTCTTTCCTTCTCTTTTCTTCTCTTTTCTTTTCTTTTCTTTTCTTTTCTTTTCTTTTCTTTTCTTTTCTTTTCTTTTCTTTTCTTTTCTTTTCTTTTTTAAAATCTTACTGTTAGACTTATCCAAAATCGAGAGAAAGAAATTGAAATTTTCTGTCACTATTGTCTTGTGTTGCCTGCTTGTAGTTCAGCTAATGTTTCCTTTGTGAATTTGGACAATAAGGCCTTTGGATCATATATGTTTATGACTAATAGAGGTTTATTATCTCTAGTTCCTTTCAGCATAATGGAGTATTTTTTCTTTTTGTTTAACCATTTTTATTTTTTGAATATTTGTTTTTGCCTTAACAGATAGCATAATTGTAACTCCTGCTTTGTCACATTCACTTGATGCATTGTCATTTTTTTCCATCCACTAAGTTTTATGTTGTATATATCTATTTTTTTTTCTCATTGTCTTTCTTGTAAGCAACAGATTGTGAAGTTTTATTTCCTTATCCAATATGTCACTCTTATTTTATTGGATTGTTTAATCCATTCACTTTTAAAGTTATGAGAGTTAGGTTTATATTTTCCTCCATTTGCCTTTAAGTTATGATATTTTCCTTCTTCTGTTGTAAACAGAGTGCTGTATTTCTTCTGTTATTTTAAATTAATCTGTTTTTTTTAGAGTGGCCGTATTCTCACTGGTTCTCTTTCCCTCACTCCCAATCCCTTCTCCAGTTTGCTACTCCTTTTTTCTTCCTTCCTTCCTTCCTTCCTTCCTTCCTTCCTTCCTTCCTTCCTTCCTTCCTCTCTCTCTCTCTCTCTCTCTCTCTCTCTCTCTCTCTCTCTCTCTCTCTCTCTCTCTCTCTCTCTCTCTTTCTTTCTTATTTTTTTCCCTTCCTATATTTACCTGGCTATTTACTCCCTCCTCTTTTTTCCCTCTTAGTTAATGAAGTAGATTCCCATTTCTTTACCTCTCCTCAACTAATCCTGTTCATTTTGTTATATTTTATTTTTGTGCTCCTTTCCAAACGGATGTTTTTCATTCTCTCTGTCTACTCTAGACTCCCATTCTCTAGTTCATGACCACTATAATCATCTAGCGTCTCTCTGGTCTCTGTATTCCTTACACAATCAAAATTTTCAAGGCATGCATTCAGGATTTTCCCTCAAGGCAGTTTCTGCAGCTGCCTTGTAGAGCTTGCCCTACAGGTTCCCTTTGAAATTGTCCCTCATTTCCAAAAGAGATGCTCTTTTTTTGAGATGACAAATAGGACACTGGCCCATAGTAGCATTCCCCTCCACAAACATGTTTTCAATTATGCAGCTCTGGTGATCTATGCCCTCTCCCCCATTATCATTCTCCTCATTTGCCCCCCAAGTTTCCTCCCAATCCTATGCTTTCCCACTCTCTCTGGCTCCTATTACCCTCAGAAATTACAAATGTCCCTATCCAAGGTCAGGTAAGTAGTCTTTTCAAGCACCAAATTCTCCAGACAACACCTAGCACAAAATCCCCATCTCCTTTCATGGAACATGTCTTTTCACGCATAGGAGTAATCATCAGTGGAACTGCCTTCCACCATCAAAGCAAGATCTCCCTCCTTCCCCAACCCCTTTCCAATTGTTTCCTTTCTCTTCACTTACTTCCCTGCAGGTTCACCATTTTTTGGCACACCATAGGGATCACTTTCCCTTCACTGCTAGCCCAAGCACTTTTACCCAGGCACATCACACACTCCCCTCTAAACTCCTTTTTTTTTTTTCCATTTTGTTACATAGACCCACAAAACTTGTTGGTTCATCTTAGGCAGGATATCACTAAGTTCTGTACATAATGTTCCACATGTGCTTCTTAACTATTACCTCCACTGGATTTCCACCTTCATCCCTGTTTTCTTGTGTACTTTGAGAAAGAATTCTCTTACTGAACTCTCTGCTGTCACTCTTTGGTTGTCTGTGCCTGCTGTATTCATTTGTCCCATTTGAATTTCTATTGTCTGGTGTGTTCAAGACACAGATAATCTTTTCAAATCTGGTTTTCTTTCTATGAATATAGCAAGTGTCTATCTTATTATTGAATGTCCATCCTTTTGAAGTTATAGTTAAACTCTGATTTGCTGGATAGGTCATCTTGGGCTGCATCCTGAGCTCCACTGCTTTTTAGGATACATTATTCCATTCCCTCCTTCAGTTTCTGGTGGGTACAGAATAATCTTGTTATTCAAATTTCCTTTCCTTTTACTTGAATATCTTTTCTTTTTTTTTATTTGAAGTTTCAATTATAAAACTTATTGTTTCTGAATTAAATTATCAAATTTAACTACTATGTGTTTTGGAGCTTGCAACTTTGGAGTTTTTTTTTTTCCTTCTCGATGTTATATATATATTTTTTTCAATTGACATTTAGCTTTCTGCATTTGTAAGTGCTGAACAGTTCTCTTGTATTATGGTGTTCAGGTTTTTTTGTCTTGTCATGTTCTTCTGGGAGATCCTTAGGTTGTTGCTACACATTCTGTCTTTGAGATCACTGCATTTTGCTTGGATGGTGAACACATTTTCTTTTAATGTTATCATTTTTTCTGCTTCTTCTTTTCTAGATCATCCTAGATCCTTCACTTCTGTATATTTGAATTCCTTTCTTTTTAGTTTCTTTGATGAGATATATTATCATCACAGATTCAAAGTTTGGTTTTTTGTTTGCTTGTTTTTGTTTTCCTGTATTGCCTATTTTTTTTTCATTGTAGGTAACAAATTCTACTCTCATAATTTTGTAGTTTGGGTCTCTGAGGCTCTGGGAGGAGGGGTGAGGTGGAGTATGAGGTTGCTGAGATTTATTTCAAGCCTAGAATTATGTCCTTCCCCTTTCCCTCTGTTCCTCTGTTCCCTGCAGAGATCTTTTGTAGCACAGAATGCTTCCACCTTAGTGCTGGCTGTCAGGGGTGGGTTCAGTAAACTTTTGAAAACATTGCAATGAAAAGCATTCGGTGGAATGGGGGGGGGTGAAATGCAGGGTGTGGAGTTGGGTTTTGTTGCAAGCTCCTTTGTCAGATCCTGGATCATCTAGTGCAGCCTTAGACCTGGTGGTACAGCTGATGTGGGTGAGAGAGTGTTGAGTGAGTTCAGGATAGATATCAGTTAATTTTATTTGTTAGTTTGTTTTTATTAGTTGTATTTTTTAAAACTTTTCTTTGGTTGCCCTAGGCTTTGGAGACAAGCTCAAGTTATGTTATCTTTGGTATATAATTTCTATTTTGGAGAGGTTTGAGATGTCATGGGGAATGAAAGAAAATGTCTAGTCTCCTATCTTGTTTGTTATATAATCCAGAAATGTCAAGAAGTAGGATTTCAATTCAGAACTTCTGACTCCAGTATCAGAGTATTCTGACTCCAATGCTCTTTCCACTATGCCTTTCCATTTCCAAATGCCTACTTTGATTTCCCACAATGCCTAGCAAAGTGTTTTGTACCCAGCAGTTTATTAAAAAAAAAATGTTGAGTGAATAACAGAACAAAATCCTCATTGCATATTCCAACTCCTTAAAAATTTTTTAAAAAATCTGACAAATTATCATGGCCCTCAATAAACCCTATGATTTTATATTTCAATTTGATCATTTAAATGCAAAAGAAAGGTGAGTCTACTTTATGAGTGGACTGCTTTAATGCAAAAAGCAGTATACCTGAATTGAAAAGGTCTAGATTTCGATCTTTGCTTTGCTGCTTCCTGCTTGACTTTTAGTGAGTCATTTCCCCTCTCTGGACATTAGTTTCCTCATTTACAAGACAGAAGGGCTAAATGAGATGGTCTGATGGGTAGTCCAACTGTAAATCTATGATCTCCGACTGGCAGCATGCAGACTCAAAGTAGAGCACGTAACAAACTGCTCTTGCTTTGGAGTCCAGCAGAGGGCGAAAGATGCTATTCTTAGGAATGGTATTTGCATAGAAAAGTGGTTCAGAAGAAAACACGGATTCTTCTTTCTGTGTTTATATTTAAGACATGATAACTTGTACCCAAATATGTCTGACTGAGAGATGAAGGAACTCCCAACCTTACTATTGACCAATGAAGTCACCTTGGGCAAGTTGCTTTAACCTTATTGGGATGCAATTAGAGCTGAGATATCTTTTGCAGCTTTAATTGTCTACATTCGTTTATTTTGTACCATCACCACCTTCATTAAACTTCTGCCCTCTCTTTGTTGAAAATTTACTTCAAAATGTTTTCCTCAGTGTTGATGCCAAAAATTCTGTTGATCCCTCCTTCAGAGGAATGAGATTTATAAGAAATTCATTTAAATACATGAAGGATTTTAGAGAGGGGAATGATCTTAGAAATAACCTAGCCTAAACCCTAATTTTACAGATGAAATAGCTGGAGCTCATATCAGTTCAATGAAAGCATTAAAATCACATATTTAGTAATGTGAGTCAGAATATGAACTCAGGTCTTCAGATTCTAAATCCAGGATTTTATATTGTATACTAAAATCAAGAAAATCCCTCTTGAATGTAATATCAAGCTGTCCTACTTCTGGAGTAGCTTGGGCAAAGGTGGCACTTAAAACCAGACACAAAGTAAAGTATGGCCCAAACTGAGCACTCTAAATCTAAGACTAGTCCTGGCCAAAATCTTTGATGTAGGCACATTTTAGCCTCAGAGTCCTTCCCCCCAAGCTTCCAGTGTCCTTCCTCCATAATATAGTCACACTCCTATTCCAGGAGTAAAGTGAATTCATGTTCACTCTGCCTTTACCTCCTTCTCTTAAATCCTTCCCTTAGTCAATTGTCATTTGGAAAATAACATGAATTCACATTAAGGTATAAGCCTGAAATGGTCATTTAATATGTTACACTACTCTGAGACTATTCACAGTTTCATATAACCAGAAAAAGCAAAGGCAGATAGGTTAGGATAGAATGCCAGACCTGGAGTGAGGAAGACCCATCTTCTTGTGTTCAAATCTGGCCTCAGACACTTAATAGCTATGTAACCCTAGGCAAATCACTTAACCCTGTTTATCTCAGTTTCCTCATCTGCAAAATTAGGTGGAGAAGGAAATGGCAAACTGCTCCAGTATCTTTGCCAAGAAAATTCCAAAATGGGGTCACAAAGATTTGGACGTGGCTGAAAAATGATTGAAAGACAGATAGCCATAAAAATATAGAACCTGAGAAGATCTTAGGGTATAGAAGGTTGGATTTGAAAGGGAATTTTAAACTATAATTTCATATATATATATCTATATATATATACACACACACACACACACATACATACATATGTATATACATATGTATGTATATACACACATATACATATGCACATATGTATACATATGCATACACACATGTATATAGCATCTAAGTTTCAAAGTGCTTTGCATATGTTATACCTCATTTATTACAATTATCATCCCTATTTGATACATGATGAAATTGTGTCTGGGAAAGTGTAAGGGAAAGGTCACACAACTTGTATATAATTAAGTGTCTGAGGCCAATTGAACCTAGGTTTTTCTGGAGGTACTATGTCATAGTGGGTCAGGTTCTAATCTCAAAGCCAGAAAGAATGGAGCTCAATTCCTACTTGTAACAAAAAGTACAGTGTGACCCTGGGCACGTCATTTAACATTAGCAATCTAGGTAACTCTCTAAATCTTTTAAGTTACCCAGAAAATGCCTACCTTTTTAGAAGAAGGAGCTTCCTCTCCTAGGATTTCTCTATAACAATGAAATTACAAGTCCAGTGACCAAACTCTTTCCTGGCTACTTGTCTGTCATTCTACGTACTATGTCATTTCTAGAAAAGAAACTGAGAACAAGAAATGTTCCATTTGGAAAGGATCTTAAAGGTTCTCTAATTAGGCTGTCTCATTTTAGAAATGAATGTAGTGATGTCTAAAAGAACAATTTGCTTTACCCAAAGTCTCAAAGCTGGCAAGTATAATGGCTAAGAACAAGGTGAGAATTCAGATGGTTTCATTCTGAGATTAATGATTTCTGGTGGTTTGTTTTCCTCTGTATCTCTCCAAAATACTACTGCTTCTTTAAGTAGAGGACAATCTCTTAATGTGCCAAAACAAGTATCAAAGTTAGGCTTTCAATTTCTGACAACACTGATAGGCAGATGCAAATAGCATCAAGACAGCAGATGTGGTACATTATTCTACCTTGCCTAAGAAAGATGAAGACAGCTAAGTGGCACAGTGGATAGAGTGCTAGCCCTGGAGTGAAGAGGAACTGAGTTCCAATCCAGCCTCAGCGACTTACTAGCCATGTGAGCCTGGACAAATCACTTAACCGTACTTGCCTCAGTTTCCCCGTCTGTAAAATGAGCTGGAGAAGGAAATGGCAAATCATTGCAGTATCTTTGCCAAGAAAACTCCAAATGGGTCATGAGGAGTTGAACAAGACCAGTTGACAAAACAACAAGAAAGGTGAGATATGTCTTTGGATCTAACAATCATCCCATTTTGTGGGTTTATGTGTGTAAATTTCAACTCAACAAAACATATCTGAGCATCTTATTTCCTTGATCATGACACTTAAGTGACTCTCCATGAGCTCCGGGATAAAATACACTACTACGTCCTGGAATGTAAAGTCTTTCACTCTCTGTAGGGCTCAGCCTCACTGTTGGAATGGCTATTTTAGAACCTCTGTGTTCCGTCTCAAAAACCCTGTCATCTGAGATAATATTTTTAAAGTGCTTAGGACAGCACTTGACACATAGTAGGCAGTTGTTCACTTCTACCCACCCCTTTCGCACAGACTATGTGACACAAGCCTGGAGTGTCCTTCCTTCTCACCTCTGCCTCACCTCCTACCACAAGCCATTGTTAGTTATCTCTCCTCAAATTGTTATGTCTCTATTTAGCTAATTGCTTGCTATTTCTTACTCCTCCCCAAAAGTAGCATGGAGGGCACGGCAAGTTTTGGTTTTGTGCCCAGCACAGTGCCTTGAATTGGAGAAAAGCCTAGCAAAAGCTTTCTGGGATTTAAATGAATTTCTTAGAATTCAAAGAACCAAGTTGGACAAGATTATCTCTAAAGTTCTTTCTACTTCTAAACTTCTGGGACTTCTGGGTTTCAGTTTCTGTTTCATGGTCCCTACACACATGCAGCACACATTCACTTGTGCACATGCACGTGCACACGCATACACATGCACACACTCAATAAAATAATTTGGATTAATTGTAAATGTTCTAAATTAAATATTCAGGCATGTGAATTATCATAAGCAATATCTCTCCCAAAAATTGGCATCTCACAGCACATAATTTTTGCCATCAAAGGAAGGAGATAGCAAATAAAAACCAATTAGACAGTGACCATAGACAAATATTTTTAGTATTGGCCTATAAATTATCCAACCAATGCAGCATATTTTTAGAAAAAAAAAAGAATGGTAAAGGAAATCACACTCTGGTATAGCCAAGAACAAGCTAGAATTTGGTTTGAATTCATATGAGGAGGTGGAGGAAGAGGCAAAATATATCCTAAAACACCCCTATCTATTGTCAATGTCCCCCTGCCCTCTACAGGCTTAAATGATGATTTACCGGGACTTTAACAAGAGCTTACTCATAAATCTTTGTGCTTCCCACAGTGTTCCTGCCCCTAACTAACCCTTCGTGCAGAGGTGGGGAACCCACACGCGGCCCTTGAGGTCCTCAAGTGGGGCCCTTTGACTGAATCCAAGTTTTACATAGCAAATCCAGGAGAAGACTGGATTCAGTCAAAGGGCCCCACTTGAGGACCTAGAGGGCCACATTTGCCCCTCAAGGCCACAGGTGCTCCACCCCTGCGGAATGCCAGAATCATCTTTCTTATGTATTTTATTACTCTTCTGCTCAAAAACATTCAGTGGCTCCCTATTGTTTATTGGTTAAATACAAACTCCTTTACCTGATCATAAAGGGCTTGGAGAAGAGAATGAGCTTGAATTTAGTCTTTAATGCTAGCTAGGAATCCAATGTTCCCTTCACCTCTCAATATAGCTTTCTCCTCCATATCCTCTAGAACATTCTCCTTCCTCGTGGTCTTTGGCTACAGAATGAGCGTGTATATATACACCAAAGGGCCACTAGATTTTTCTGACTTTGGTGGCTGCGTTTATGGGAGCTGTTAAAGGGATGCTAGAGGTCAGCATGACATTACTCAAAAAATCATGAGGTTTATTTATCTCCTTACATCATTCTCTAATTGTTTATCATATGTTCATTTTGTCTAAACAATATTATAAAAAGCCTGTTGAGGCCAGGTATCTTGTCTTATAGGACCAGCTTTGCATTGGTTTTAAATGAGGAGCACTGGGTTTGAATCTTGACTTGTTAATTTTTTATCTGCTTGATCATTGTCAGGTCACTTAACACTTGGCATGTTGGTTCTTCTTCATATTTAAAACTTGTTTTCCTTACTGTCACCTTATCATCCTTGTTTTACAGATAATGAAACTTAGGATCATAGCCCTGGAGACAAGACACGTGCCTTGGAATCAGCAAAGTCTGGATTTCCACCCTTACTCTTCCAGTTACTACTTGTGGGTAATGCTTCTGCATCTTCATGAGAGGGTAATGTGGTTAAAATATCTTATTCATAAGCATCTTGCCCACACTTAGGAAAAATGGATGGAGAGAGTTGGTGGGGATGACTTCTCTTCTGAACCCACAAGCAGCAATGTTAAAAAGCTTCATCTTGCTTTCCAACTCACCCCAAAAAATATTTTTTTCTACATATGTCTTAAATCACACATTAGGGCATCTTATTTACTTACTAAGTGACTACAAAGGTCAAAATTTCATTGCTTTGATTTTTGCGGTTTTTTTTTTTTTGGCAACATGGGCATATTTGATCACATTTATCAATGATACAGAGACTTGCATAGTTGTATTTGTGCAAGCTGGTTAGATCAGACTCCTTAGCATTATGTTAAAAAAGAAAAGAGGTCTGGGGGGGATGTAAATTTATCAATATTACGATGAGCTAGTATAGCACAATCTAGAGTAGGTCATGCCAAATTTGTCTAATTTCCATTTTTGACAGGATTAATAAGTTGACAGATCAGAACAATGCTCTGTACACATCTGCATACACTTGGGCATGCAAACACATTTTTCCTTGCTATTCATTTTGAAGAAATAGAGACATAAGAGTTAATAGTTCATTTAGAATAGGTTAAATTAACAATGATCCAGGTCACACAGCTAGTAAGTGTCTAAGGCCAGATATGAACTCATATCTTCCTGACTCCAGGCCCAACACTCTACCCATTATTTTGGCACTGTCTTGAGTGTCCCGGTCATAATAGTCTTGAGAAGTTATGTTTATCTTTGCTTATTCTTTTAACCTACTTTGCTATCTTCTGACTTTATGATTTGAGCAGAATCTATACTATTCTGGAGGAATGTCTGAGCTGGTCTTGCCAATACTTTCTTGGGGATATTATGTATCGGATTATTCCAAGATCTCATAGACAGCTCAGGCTGGGAATCTGCAAGCTTTCAGTGTCATTTGAATTCAGAGAAAAGTCTGAACACTACCCTCCTGGTCTGAGATCTAAAAATTCCTGGATCCCGGAGAGGGCGGAGCCAAGATAGCAAGTGACTTGCTTGAGCTCTCCCCCAAACCCCTTGAAATACCTATAAAAATGGCTCTAAACAAATTCTAAAGCAGCAGAACCCACAAAAATACAGAGTGAAACAAATTTACAGCACAAGACAGCCTGGATGGTTGATCAGAAAGGTATATCATGCAGGGTGGGGAAGAGGAGTACAGTTTGGTCTGTGCTTTCAGGCAAGTCAGGCCTCAGCGAATCTGGAGCAGGCCTTGGAAGACTGCATCCTGAGAGGCCATGGTGGATTCCAGACTTCTCAACCCACGAACGCCAAAGACAACTTAGGAGGTCAGAAGGAAAAGTCTGTATCTGTGGTAAGAGAGTAGTTCGGTTCCAGCCCCAGTCCCAGAGCTCAGCCCTGGAGTGGTGGCTGCTTCTAGAGTTCCCAGCCCACAGACTGAGGGGGAAATCAAGTGGCTGATCAGAGGGGAATTGTAGGGATCTCTCTGCTCATGAAGGATTCTTTTGCTTTGCTGGTGCTAAGATCTGGGTCACAGATCTGGGTGGTGGTCCTGGCGTGAGGAGGAGCGCTGGTGTGGTGGAACTTTTAGTGTCAACATAGAGAAAATCCTCCTCACAGAGGAGAAAGACAGAAAAGAGTTCTTGTGGTCACTCATAGACTAGAGCACAGGCCAGGCAAGGAGTTAAACACCTCACCCTTGATCATACCACCTTGGAAGAACTGAAAATTTACAGGTCCCTAGAAGTTTCTATGAAAACAGCTGCACAAAACCCCTGAAGCTTGGGATAGTACATTCTCCACACTGGAAGCAGATGCCTACCTTAAAAAAAGAGTTTATAACTCAAGTAATTGGCTGGGATCATGAGCAAGCAGTTCAAAAAGTGTCAGACCTTACTTTGGTGACAAAGAAGATCAAAACATACAACTAGAAGAAAACATCAAAATCAAAGCTCCCATGTCCAAAGCCTCCAAGAACAATATGAATTGGTCCCAGGCCATGGAACAGCTCAAAAAGGATTTTGAGAAGTAAAGAAGAGAAGTAGAGGAAAAACTGAAAGTGATGCAAGAAAATCATGGAAAATAAGTTAACAGCTTGCTAAAGGAGACCCCAAAAAACACTGAAGAAAATAACACCTTAAAAATAGCCTAACCCAAATGGCAAAAGAGGTCCAAAAAGCCAATGAGGAGAAGAATGCCCTAAAAATCAAAATTGGCCAAGTGGAAAAGGAAGTCCAAAAGTTTACTGAAGAAAATGCTTCCTTAAAAATTAGAACAGAGCAATTGGAACCTAGTGACTTTATGAGAAATCAAGACACTGTAAAACAAATTCAAAAGAATGAAAAAATAGAAAATGATGTGAAATATCTAATTGGAAAAATAACTGACCTGGAAACTAGATCCAGGAGAGAGGAATTAAAAAATTACTGGACTATCTGGAAGCCATGATCAAAAAAAGAGCCTAGACATCATCTTTCAAGAAATTATCAAGGAAAACTGCCCCGATATTTTAGAACCAGAGGGCAAAATAGAAATGGAAAGAATCCACTGATCACCATCTTAAGGAGATCCCCAAAGGAAAACTAGGAATATTGCAGCCAAATTCGAGAGTTCCCAGGTCAAGGAGAAAATATTGCAAGCAGTCAGAAATAAACAATTCAAATATTGTGGAAACACAATTAGGATAACATGAAATTTAGCAGCTTCTACCTTAAGGGACTGTAAGGCATGGGATATAATTTTTCAGAGGGCAAAAGGGATAGGATTACAACCAAGAATCACCTACCCATTAAAACTGAGTATAATTCTTCAGGGGAAAAAAATGGTCATTCAGTGAAATAGGGGACTTTCAAGAATTCTTGATAAAAAGATCAGAGCTGAATAGAAAATTTGACTTTTAAATACAAGACTCAAGTAAAACATGAAGAGGTAAACAGGAAAAAGAAATCATAAGAGACTTATTAAGGTCCAAGTGTTTACATTCCTGCATGTAAAGATGTTGTTTGTAACTCATGAGACCTTTGTCAGTGTTAGGGTAGTTGGAGGGAAAAAATTACATGTATGTAGATAGATAGATAGATAGATAGATAGATAGATAGATAGATAGATAGATAGAGGGCACAGGGTGAGTTGAGGATGAAGGGGTGATATATGGAGAATAAAATTAAGGAGTGAGAAAGGATTATACTGGGAGAACAAGAAAGGGAAAAGGTAAATGGGGTAAATTATCTTACTTGAAACACACAAGAAATGGCTTTTTCAGTGGAGGGGAAATGGGGAAAGGTGAGAGGGAATGAGTGAATCTTATTCTCATAGAATTTGGATTAAGGAGGGAATAACATACACACTCAATTGGATATGGAAATATACCTTACCCTACAGGAAAATGGGGGAGGCAGGGGACAAGGGAGAAGTGGAATGATAGAGGGGAGGGCAGATTGGGGGAGGGGGTAATCAGAAGCAAACACTTCTGAGGAGGGACAGGGTCAAAAGAGAGACTAGAATAAATGAGGGGCGGAATAGGATGAAGGGAAATATACTTAATTTTTTTTCACTACATGACTACTATGAAAGAAAAAAAAAGCATATATCCTAACAATTGAAGTTGCCCAAAGTCTTAAGATTTCACCACTTTGGATCTCATCATCCATAGGTTGGATGATTTTTTTTTTATTCAGGTATATTATAATGGGTGCTGCTTTTATGTATTGATTAGAAATAGAAGGCCGCTGAGACACTTTGGAACTCAAATTCTGTAATCAGACAGTTCCATTTTATCTCTTCACAAAAATACTTTCCATGATGGTGGGAAAATATTGATGAGATTATTGTCCCTGATTTATGTCTTGGTTGATATGATAGAGATCTTTGAAGAAAGTTATCTCTGGTTATATTTTTCAAGGAATGTTGTATGATTTTGACATTTTCATGGGAATATGTTGTTGGAAGAAAACTTTTATGTTGGTATTTGTTCTACTGAATCAAATGCTTTTTTATAGTTGACAAAAATAAGTACATAGGAACATATACGTTTTATATATTTTTAGTAAAGTGAATGATAGTAAAGACATGGTATGCTACAGAATAAAAAAAAGTCCCCAAGACCACACAGATTTTAAAGTGAATTCTTCCAAAATTTAAGAAACAATTAATCCTAGTATTATCTAAACTACTTGAAAAAATAGTTAAAAGAGCCCTACAAAATTCCTTTTATGACACAAATATGGTTATGATACCTAAACCAGGGAGAGCAAAACCAGAGAAAGAAAACTATTGACCAATTTTTTTCATGAATATTGATGCAAAATTTTTAAATAAAATAATAGCAAGGAGATTATAACAATATCTTGCATTGATCATACACTATAATGAGGCAGGCTTTATACCAGGAATGCAGAGATGGCTCAGTATTGTGAAAACAGCATAATTGAGCATATCAATAATAAAAATATCTGTAGAAGTAGAAAAAGCCTTTGACAAAATACAATCCTTATTCCTATTACAAACAGTAGAAAATGGTGTGGAAAACTGCATATGATACAGTTTTTTGGTATGTTGATTAATTTTTCTAAACTTATTTTTCCTCTTTTGCTTATACCAATTTTTCATTCTTTGTTATAAGAGATGGCTCTATGTAACAGTGGATACATTTGAAACATGTAGGTGAAAGCTATCAATAAATACTGTTCAAAAACAAAAATAAAATAAAAATTCCTGGATTTGGTTTAGGTTTGAGAAACAGGTCTGTGGGCTTTCACTATTTGGAGTTCCAGTAAACTACTGCTGAACTTAACCTCTGTCAGCCAGATGAAAGCCTTGAGTGTTCAGAGTAACTGAAGTTTAGGTTTCCTTTGGGTCTGGCATCCCTGCCCTGGTTATTCAGGCTCTAGACTGGGCTAGAAGCTGGAATGGAGAACCCTGCTCTGTTTCGCAGGCCTCAGACACTCACTGTTTCTTGCTTCTATTGTTCATCGTTCAATAATGCCTGTGACAGCTTCTCATCCTGGAATGTCACCCCTAAGGGCAGGTCTCCTCTTCACTCTCTCATAGATACATGACCAAGCCCTGGGTAGGAAGCAACAGAACTTTCAATCAGTTTCTGCTCCTATTCCTTACATGAATTTAGGCCCACTCTACTGGATCTGGGATCTTTCCTTGCCCTGGAGAATAGCTTCTCCTTGAGTGGGAATTCTACAATAGTAGTGTCAAACTAAAATAAAAATAGACACCATTAAACTTTATATAAAGCATCGTGTGGGTTGTATATTGACATAGAAAACTACATATTAGCATTATCTATGTTTAATTGCATTTTTAATGATCTTTTTTCCATTTGAATTTGAACTCCATGAGAGTATGGACTATGTTTTTGCCCCCCCCATCTCTCTCTCTCTCTGTCTCTGTCTCTTTTTTTTTCGTGGATGGGGGATGTAACCTCAGTGCTTAGAATAGTGCCAGGCATGCATATGCTATTTAACATATTATTTTTGCCTTATAGATTTTAAATCAGAATACAGATTATGACTAGATATACATATTTGAAAGCTATCTGCATTGAGATAATATTTGAATTCATGAGAGCCGATGAGGTGATAGACAAAGAGAAAATAGAGGCATAAAAAGGAAAAGCAGGTCCAGCATAGAGCTTTGGGGAACACCCAAAATTATTGGGTTAGATATTAATGATCATATAGTAGCATGGCATAGCAAAAACAACAATGACAGATTTTATGAAAGAAGACCTAGGTTCAAATCTCATCTTGACAATTTATTTCCTAAGTGACCTTGATCAAGTTATATTACCTCTATTATCTGTTTTCTAATTTTTAGAATAAAGGATTTTTACAAATGACCCTCAAGGTCCCTTCTAGTTTAAATTCATTATCTTAAGACTCCAAGAAAGAAGATAAATAGGGATTGAAACAAAGAACAGAAAAAAAAAAGTTTTTGCACCAGCAAAGCTAATGCATCCAGAATTAGAAGGAAAACTGGAAAGTAGAGGGGAAAAAAATACAACTTTCTCTGATAAAGGTCTCATTTCTCTAATATACAGACAACTGAGTTGAGTTTATAAAATACCAGTCATTCTCAGTTCAGATGAAAATATCAAAGCTATCAATAGTCACCTGAAAAGAATGTTTTAAATCATTACTGATTAAAGAAATGCAAATTGAAAAAAACTCTAAAATATCATGTGTGTGTGTATACACACACATACACACACACACACACACACACATATATATGTGTATATATATATATATATATATATATATATATATATCAGATTAGTTAAAATGACAGAAAAGGAAAATGACAAATGCTGGAGGAGAAGCAGAAAACTTTGGATGCCAATGTACCATTGGTGAATTCTGAATTCATCCAATCATTCTGGAAAACAATTTGGAACAATCTATAAAAGTGTATAAAACTATGTATAACCTTTGATTCAGCAATACCACTACCAGGACTATATCCCTAAGAGAAGAAAGAAAAGGGAAAAGAACAATTCTTATGCAAAAAAAAAAAAATGGGGGGGACAAAGAATTGGAAATTGAGTGGATGCCCATCAGTTGAGGAATGGATGAACAAGTTGTGGTGTATCATTGTGATAGAATACTATTAAGCGAAAGAAATTATGAGCACAGTTGTTTCAGAAAAACCTGTGAAGAAATATGTTAAATGATGCAAAGGAAATGAACAGAATCAGGAGAACATTGTACATAGTAATAGTAGTATTATAAGATTGATCAACTGTGAAAGATTTAGCTCCTCTGATGAAGACATTGATCCAGGATAATTCAGAAAGATCCATGATGAAAAGTGCTATCTACCTTCAGAGAGAATGAGCTAATAAACTCTGAGTGCTGGTTGAAACATACTTTTTTTCTTTATTTTTTCTTGCATGTGTGTGTATGTATATGTGTTTCCTTTTGCAACAAAAATGGAAACATGTATTGCAATACTTCACATGATAAATTGATATCATGTTGCTTGCCTTTTCAGAGTGTGGAGGAGGGGCAAGCAGAAAGAAAATAATTTGAAACTCAACATATTAAAAAATAATGATATTTTACATGTGATTGGGAAATATTTAACAAAATATGTAAGAATATGTTTAAAATAAAATATTTTGATACCTCAGAAAAAGAAAATATGGAATGAAAATCAACAGATAATAGCATCACAAAAACTTGAGACAGAGAGTCTCATAAAGTTGGGAATAGACATATCAAAAGCTACAGAAAGATAGGAAAATCAGCATTTTTCCTCAAAATTCCTACAATATTTTGTAGTCCTCACTCACTGACCTAAAAGATCAGGTAAAACTACCCTTAATAAATCCAATCAGGGCTCTCTTCCATTTTCCCCTTCCTTATTACCACCACCAACTTGGCAAGAGATTTTTGATGATCAGAATTTCATCTTCTGTCATAATTTTGTTTTCTTTCATTTCCTTTAAAACATACCTGCTCAAAATAAAGGGCTGGTGTTTCATTTCCTTTAAGACCTATAATGGCCATTATAGGTCTCTCAGTTTTTATGGTCCAAAGGCAACTTAATAGGCCCAAAGGAAGCACCAAGGGGTAGCAAGCTCTTTGTTATAAATTGGGTCAGATTTGTTTTCAACACATTTTCATTTGTGCACCTGGCATTGTGGAAGTCATAGCTATTGTAATTCTGTGTTCCATTTCAGAAAAGCTCTGCTACTTCCTGCCGAGACAGAACAGGAATATCTCTTATTCCTGAAAAGGGCTCTGGGACCCCAGCCTGCAGCTAAAATATGATGTCTTATAATGGTGCCACTTCTCATCCTCCAGCCTTCCAGCCCACCATGGACAACTCCCATGCCAGTGCTTTAATAATATGCTTCAAGTATGTGAAGTTATTGTATAGGAGATCAGTCACTTTAAAGGGCAAAACCAGAAGAAATATACTTAAATGGCAACAAAAGTTATCCAGATTACACGGGAGTCAGCTTATGCTTTCAAGGCCTCAAGGAGGGGGCTTGTAGTAGACTATGAATATTAATTAGGGGAGGTGAAAAAGCATAACATCATAAGCTGACCCAAAAGGGCCAAAATTTTAAGGAAGCAAATTGAGAGAAATGCTTGCCTCTCATGTTTTGTCTGTAATTTTGCTTTGTAATCATGGACTTCATGGCATGACTGTCTCTTACGGTGTCCAGTTTTCCTACTCAGTCCAACCTTTGTATCTTAGTATTACTCAGATGCCTTGGCACCAGTGCCAACCAGCCTTGCATTTTTGTGTATTTCTTTTAAGCCTAATCTTTCCACCTCAGAGCCTCTTTGCTTTCTCTTACTGTCATTTTTGCGTACTGACCTGCACGGTTAACCTGTAGAATCATCACCACAAAAATCATGAGGCCCAAACAGGCCAATATAACAATGAAAATGCATTATTTTAATTACAAAATTACTTCCATGCACAACACACAAAGATAAAGGCTATTACTTTGAATCTAGCTTAGAAGATGACCACATTATTGCTAAAACATCTTATGGCCAGCGCTATCCTCCCAAACCTCACCAAATGCTGATACAGGTAAATGCATCTAGGATACTCAGAAATTCTTAGCATTCAATATTTCTGAAGACGATCACTGAACCATATCAGGAAATCATCTTCAGGCATATCTCCTCAAGGAAATTGTAAGTGGCACATGATCCTACCACAAATGAGTAGGAGGCATCTGGAGGAAGATTCTTCTGGCCATAATCGGGTATGAGAATTCTGCTGCAGAAATCTTTTGCATTCAACTATGTTTTGAAATATTTGGGGATGGGGGGGACGGCTTCTTCCAAGAGAGGGTATGAAAAAAGTTTAAAGCATTAGCTTAGTTAATGAGTGACCTTAATGCCACAAAAAGCTGAAAACGAATATGCAACCTGAATATTAAAAGGATGAAGAAAGGGGAGGAAGAGGAGAAGGAGGGGGAGAGGGATAGAGAAGGGGAAGAAAAGGAAGAGGAGGAAGAAGAAGAAGATAAAGAAGAAGAAGACAAAGACCACAAAGACAACAAAGATGAAGATGTTGATGACCAAAGCATGTAACTTTCACAGCTATGACTAGGAGTCGGGGGAAGAAGCAATCATAAAAAGTGGAACAAATTATTTTGTTTCCTTAAAATTGAAAATCTTCTGCCTTGAAACTGAAACTAAAACTGAAAATCAGTGCAACTTGGTTTAGAAAGAAAGGAATAGATTGAGAAAAAAATACTGAACCTAACATTTTGAATATATACTATACAATTGTATTTGTATATATATATATATATATATATATATATATATATATATATATATATATAATATGTGCATATATATTTTATCCAAATATATATAGGAAACAAAAATATATAAGACCAAGAGCCATTCTGCTATGTGTAAGTGATCAAAAATATGAATATATTTTTTAAAGAATCACAACAAATTAACAATCACAGGAATTATATGCTTTACGTGAAAAAAAATTCTCAAGTAAACTGAGACCCCCATAGTGTGACACTAATCAAATAATCATTTTTCAATCTGAAATGGCTTTTTCTGAAACTCTTCTTTCCTTATGTCATGATGCCCTTCTGAATTAGGATCTGTCTCACTCTCTCTCTGTCTCCTCTCTCTTCTCCCATGCTTATTGCTTTCTCAAAACAAACAAACTTCATCTACAATGTTTCTCTAGGACAGGTCAAACAAATTTTGCAAATTGCCCTGGGCAACTTTTTTTTTTTTTTAGTATCTAAGGGGGAGCAAAATTTAGTAGATACCAAATAAAGATTGGGTCTCAGGTTTGAGATCTTCCTTTTCTTTCATCCTTCATGCCTTTGAACAGACTGTCTTTTCTCCTCTAAGGCCTATATGAAAAGAAGTGAGGTGGTACCACAGATAGAGTACTAGGTCTGGCCAGAATCAGGAAGAATTTTAAATCAGTCCTCAGATACCTACTGGCTGTAAGACCCTAGGTAAGTCACTTAATCTCTATTTGCCTCAGTTTCCTCAATTGTAAATGGAATTAATAATAACACCAACCTCACAGGCATGTTATGAGGATCAAATGAAATAATATTTGTTAAAAACTACTTTGTATAGTGCCTGGCACATATCAGGTGCTATATAAATGCTTATTCTCTTCCCTTCCTTCACTTCCCTATAATTCACTCCATATGAATTCTGTCTTAGAATCCTTGCTTTTCTTTCAGGTTCATCCAGTTAATCCTTCCAAAGAGAAGATTTTCCAGCACTGTTTCCCTTTCCAAATTACATAGGATTTGTTTGTCTGTTTAAAATGTTGAACTTACCCGGTAGAATCTCTGATCCATGAGGATAGAGATTGTTTTGTTTTTGTTCTTTTATTGTTTGCTTGTTTGTTTTTTTCCCAGGTTGTTGTATCCTTGGCACACATTACAATTACTTGCACATAACGTTGACTTTAATGCATGCTTCTAGAATCGAATTGTATTGAATTAAATTGAAATACTTTCATTGATCCAAGAAAAGGAGTTCGAGCCAAAGCAAAGCAAAAGAGGTGCAAACCCTTTCTTTTTCATCCTCACAAACTGACCTACCTACTCTAGGGATAGTAAAGAACTGAATGGAGCAAAGAAAAAGGTTGGGGAAAGAAATTCTATTGGCTCATTTAAGCTTCTATTCCTTTTTCAAAGGATTAAAGCTTTGGGAAGCAGTTGGCAAAGATGAAAAGGGCTTGGATTCATAAAACATTCTTACATCTTAATGTCTCACTCTGTAAAATAATAGTACAATTATCTATTATGGGGAGCATGATAAAGTATGGATATGATTTATAATAATAGCCTTATTTCTGCCTCTCTTTAGGTTACTTAATGCTTCCCTCAAAATGATCTTGTTATGTGAATACAAATTTTATGTATTATTATTATTGTTGTTGTTATTCAGAATAGTCATGTCATTGGTCTATAATGCTTCCTAAGAAGAAGTTCCTTCTATCAATGCAAATAAGGAACTCATATTTGCCTTAAGATTCATAGACAATGACTCTCCAAGTTTCCCAAGATTTTCTGGCACTCACTTTCTCTCTAAATGATATTGAAGCTGCTTCTCTATTTAGTATTGAACCTGTCTGGCAGAATCTCAGACCCTTGAGGTTAAGGCTTGGTTTTCCCTGGGTCTCTGTATCCTTAGAAAATATTATACTTCCTTATATATAATGCACGTATATGCCTGGAACAATGAGAAGTTGAGTGATTTTTGCCTGAAATAACATGGTCTTCATGTTTCAGAGGTAAGATTCATTCTTAGGCAAAGCCATAAGTAACATTGGCCGTGTTTGTGTGTATGTGTGCATGTACATGTGTGTATGTACTGTGATTATTGATATAAAGTATGTTATATAGGAAAACACAGAGACCTCAAGGTTTCTTCTGGGACATAGGGAAGTATTTACTTTGGGTATAGTTACTAGAATCTTTTTTCATATGCTTTCTGTTTTATCTTATTATGCTTGGCACCTGTGTACAAAGAGCACTTGTTTTCTGTCTTGGTGAAGGACTTAACATGCTTTCAGTGCCCTCTAAATTCTCCTGCTCTGGAGCCAAGCCCCAGTCGCTCTGCCCTAGTTAAGGCTCTGAGCCCGTCATTTTCCTGACTCTTATTCTCATGTTACAAATGAGGACTTTGATCACCAGATGTGACTTACTGAAGGTCATGAAAGTAGTAATTGTTGGTATCAGGACCCAAACTCAGGTCCTCAGACATCAAGGCCAATGTTCTTTGGCATTCATCACACTGATCCCCACAAGACAGCCTCCATCCTATGAAAATTCCATTAAAAATTACACATTTGCAAGTATGTTCATAACAGAAATCAGTTCTTTCCTAAGGAATTCCATATATGGGTTTCCATATCAACTAGGATACTAATATCTTGATACTTAGATAAGTCCATGGTTTTGTGGTCTAATATATGTGGGTACTTCTTCTAGTCTTATAGAATTCTACCTATTCCCAACTTCTTTCCTTCATGGCTCACATAAATCCACCATAGAATCTTTACTTAAGGCTTCTTAAACTTTCTCCACTAGCAACTCCTTCAGCACTTCTTAGATTGTGAGACACAACCCACAGCTGAAGAAATTGTAGACAGTCTAGAGCAGAAGTACTTAAAATTTGGTATATTATAGACTCCTCTGGCAGTCTAATGAAGCCTATGGTCTATTTCTCCAAGTAATTATTAAATGTATCAAATAAAGTACATAGGATTACAAAGAAAGTCAATTATTTTGGAGTATTTTATATATTATATGAATATGCATCTATACAGATACACACATGGCTTGTGTATATGTGTGTATAGACTCATAGAAAGGAGAGTTGAAGAGAGAAAATTCCAAGCATGAAGGACAGAGAGTGAAAATGCAAACTTATTTATTTATTTATTTTGGATAGGCAATGGGGTTAAGTGACTTGCCCAGAGTCACGCAGCTAATAAGTGTTGCGTGTCTGAGGTCACATTTGACTCAAGTCCTCTTGAATCCAGGACTGTTCCTCTATCCACTGCACCACCTAGCTATCCCATGACAATTGCACATTTAAGAGATGGAGTACATTGATTCAGAGAGTACATGGAGGTCCCTTCTGTTCACTTTCAGCTTGGAAATTCTGTAATTCGGGTTCTATATTGTGCACTTTACAAATGGGGAAACTGAGGCTCATAGAGGCAAAAGGGTGACTTGCCAGGAGTCACCTAGGAAGTGTCAGAGCCTGGCTTAGACACATTTTTCCATGGCAGCTGTGCTCAGCACAGGGTAAAAGAAAATGCAGAGCTAATTGGAAGCTTTCGACAGGCTCTTTCTATCTTTCTTAATCAAGGAAGTGTAAGCAAAGTTCACAATAGACTTAATCACCAGATTCTTTCCTTTCCTATGGCAGAGACCTTTTAAAAATTCATGTTCTATTTCTTCTCCTCTCACTGAACTACTAAATTAAAAAGGAGATCTAATTTCCCAGGTGCCTCATACCTGGGGGCCCCTCCCCATGGGCACTTGTACTAGTACTCCCTTGCCATTAAGCAGTACGTGATCTGTATTGGAATGACTGATGGTGCCAGGCTGATCCCCCAGAATACACCTGCAGTAACAGAAGGGCTTCCTCAAAACTAGGTGGACCCTTCAAACATCAATAGTGGCACATGTGTATTATGAGGCTGACCTCAGGTTCTCCTTTTAGAGAAAGGCAGTGGGATATGTAGGAGAAAACATTGTTCTATATGTCAAAAAACAGAGAAAATTTTATGTCTTCTGTAAAATGGAATATTAGACAGCATGAGCTTCTATCATAGTCAGTGTGGTATGGGGGAAGACAGGATCTGTAGCCAGAAGATCTGAGTTCAATTCTTAACTTTATATTCCCTGTTGCACTTCGTGCAAATACTTAACCTCTGAATCTTTGTGCCCTCCTCTCTAAAATGAGCACTGGACAAGAAGTTGGTCAACAAACTTTTTTTTTAAACTCCAAAGTGGTGGAATAGAGTGCTGAACTTGTATTAAAAAAAATGTTTGACCCTGGCCATATTACTTAACCTATGTTGGCCTCTGTTTTCTCATCTATAAAATGGGAATGATATTTGCACAAGGTTATTGTGGGGACAAGTGAGTTCAAATACATAGAATATAAACTTCATAGCACTAGGTGGACATTAGCTAGGCACTGGAAATACAAACACTGAAAGATACAAACCGATAAGATACAAACAAATATATACAAAGCAAACTTTATGCAGGATAATTAGTAAATAATTAATGGAGGGAAGACACTGGAATTAAGAGGGGCTAGAGAAGGCTTCCTGTAGAAGGTGGACTTTTAGTTGGGACTTAAAGGACACTAGGGATATCAGTAGTCAAAGTCAAGGAGGGAGAGTTTTCCAAACCTGGGGAACAACAGAAAAACAAAACAAAACAAAACATCTGGAGCTGGGAGACAGAATGTCTTGTTCATGGAACAGCCAGGGGCCAGTGTCACTGGATTAAGAATAAGGTATAAGAAGACTGGGAAGGTAGGATGTGTAGGTTATAGGGACTTTGAATGCCAAACAGAGTATTTTGTATTTCAACTCTAGGAAGCCATTCCAAATGTATTGAATAGTGAGTGATATGATCAGACCTTCACTTTAGGAATCACCTTAGTGGCTGAATAGAAGATGGATTGGAGTAGGGAGAGGCTTGAGCCAGGCAGATCCACCAGCATCTATTGTAATAGCCCAGGTGTGAGAGGGTGAGGTCCCCGTACTAATGATGGCAGCATCAGAGAAGAGAAGGGGGTATCTACAATGCTAGCATTTCTAGAACACTTTAAGGTTTGCAAAGCATTTTACATGGTATATGAATATGATATGAAGGCTGTGAACATCAAATAAGGTAAAATTCTCATGTTCTATGGACATATTTGTGTAAATTACTTTGCAAATCCTAATACATTGTAATTCGAAAGATGACGTGATGATAATGACAATGATATTCCAAGACTTCAGAGTGTTTGTATGTGTGTGTGTGTGTGTGTGTGTGTGTGTGTGCCCGTGTATGTGTGTGTATGTGTACCCGTGTATGTGTGTGTGATGAACCTCCTTGCCAGTCTGGTAATGTCTATAGATCCCTTCTGAGAATACTGTTTTAAATCATAAAACAAAATACATAGGATTACAAAGGATTATCAGGTATATTGACATACAGTAATCACATAAAAATTCAAAAGAACATTGATACTCCAGTAAGAAAGATATAAGATATTAACTCCAGCTTTGTCTCACCCTAGCTATATGGCCTTGAAAACTTATTTTACAATTCTCAACCTTAGCTTCCTTATCTGGCAGATGGCAGAATCAGAATTTCAGAGTTAGAAGGGACCTTGAATGCCTTTTGATCCTATGCATGTCTGAAAAACAATTCTATTTATAAGATTTACAAGTGATCCCCTAACCTTCCCTAAAAAGTCTCTAGTGAATTCAGAGAAGCATAAGAAGACTGTATTTTTAAACTGTTGCAAGAAAGTGAGCAGAACCATGGAAACAATATTTACAAATACTACAAGAATGTTTCTGTTTGCCTACGGCCCTAGTTCTAGACCGCTATTTAGTGATTTTGTTAACTTTTTTATTATTTTGATAACTTTTTTTTTTGTTTGTTTGTTTAGCCTGGAGAAGGCTTTGCATAGGGGTAGAGAAGGGGAAGAAAGACTGTTTCTACCAGTTCGACTTACATGATAAATCAGTTTTATGTATTTATTGTATTGTATTACATATTGATATATGATTATATATTTATATATCTTTGCATTATATCAAATTGACCTGTGTTGCTCTTGCTGTACTTCTCTGGATACTCCCCATGTGTGAAATGAAAGGGTTAGACAAGATTCCCAGTCAAGAGGGAATCTCTAAGAGAATCTCCAAGTTCCTTTTCATTTGGAAAATTATGATTCTAAAGTATCAAGAAGAAGGAAAAAAAACATCTGATCAATAGAAGCTCAGTCTGTTGGCTTAAACCCCTCCTGGATTCCCTCTAATTTGTTGGTATTCTTTCTAAGTGCAGAATGTTAGCATAGACCTTGTTTTTATCTATTTTAAACAGAAGGAATCTCACCCACTTTATCTCAAACCATATATTTACCCACTTTACTCCAACACCTGACACTCTAGGAACAGAGCTTGAATCTATTTCCCAGGATATCATCTGATACCTCATATTGTATCCACAGCAAGCACATTCATTAGTATGAAGTCGACACTCCTGTACTCAAGGTTGAAGTCCTATTTTTTTCCCAACAAATAAGCTTGCTTTTAGAACACTAGCTGTCACATGAAAGACAATATTATTTGAGGGTGATCTATATCAGAGGAACACTATGCTGATAATAGGGACATACTGGACCTGGGATATCATCTGTATGTGGGGCTCCAGAAAGAGCTGCCTTCCTCTGTCAATGCAGTTTGTCACCTTCGTTGAAACTTATAATCTTAGACAGTTGACTGCATTATGGAGAGGTTAAGGATAATATGTTCAGTATATGTCAGAGCTGTCATTTTAAGTCTTTCTAGCTTTAAGGCCAGTGATCTATCTACTATAACAGGTAGCCTCTCATATACCTATACTAAAGATATTAATATATGCATATATATATATATATACATTTTTTTAAAATTTCCAAAATATTTTACATGATTTTGTCATTTAAGCATCGTATAAAGCCTATGGTGTAGGAACTATAATTATCTCTATTTTAGAGATAAATAACCTGGGAATTCAGAGAAAGCAAGAAAGCAACAGAGGCAGGTCTTAAATCCAGGTCTTCTTGACATCAACTGCTAGTCTCTTTTCACTCCCCACTGCTACTTCTCAAACTAAAACTAGAAAAGAATTAAGATATCATATTAGATGCACTGTTGGCAGCTTTGTCTATCATAGATAAATAGATGGGTAAACAAAACAAAAAAAAAATTCCCTATTCCTGACATATACACACATACACTGAAATAAAGGAGAACAAAACCCCACCAGTATTTTGGTTTACTCTAAATATTCTTTATGTCTATCCTTTATTCCAACATATTGTGCTTGAGAAAAACATATACTACTTGATCAGAAACAGTAGAAGACACAAATACTTCCAAATCACAGAGTCTCATAATCACATCTCAGCATACATTCTAGGTTACTGAGCCACTATTCCCCCATTCAACATACCTGAAAAATGATCACCTAGCTTTAATTTAATGCCCCTGGTAAGATTCCTTTCCTAGTCATGCCATTTCACTTTTCAATAGCTCTATGCATTTAGGAATCTTGGTTTTTGTTAATTTTCCTGTATTCTGCTCCACCAAGCCTAATATAACCTCTTTGCAACTTTGACCCTCTTAATTCTCCCTTCCAGGAACAAGAACATCAATTCTGATCTCTCTTCCACACAGTGACTTTTCAAATTCTACAAGACAGTTATTATATCCCTTTAATATTATTTTTCCTTCTCCAGACTAAACATTCCCAATTTTTTTTAATACTTATATGACCTGATCTCGAGGCCCTTCTCGATTCTGATCTTAAAAGGCAGCCTAGCCCCATGAATTGATTCAGCTTTTATAAGCTCATTGGGCATGGTCAATTGGAGAAGTCTCACTAGCATTTTAAAATAAACCTGTATTCTATATGGAAGAATAAAACCATGTTTAGCATTCTTAGAATAAAGTCAGAAAAAGATTAAGCTTGGTCTTTGTTTGTCATTGTGTCATTGGGCTAAAGATACCACTTTTCCAAGATTACATGGCTAGTTAATTTCAAGTGGAAATTAATTTAGGTCCAATGTCTCACAATCCAGTGAACTGACATTGTACCATGCCATCTCTTTTAACTTTTCCTAGCAACACAGAACATTCATGTCTGCATTTATCACTTAAAATATAATCTCTTCAAAATTAATCCATCTTTTCTGTGCTCCAGTGATCAATACAGTACACAGGAAATCCAATCAAGGTCCAACTCTTGCCAAAAGCAGTCTCCATTTCAAACATGTGTGAGAACTCCACTCCTATACCCTGACATATGGTATACTGCTCTTCCTAGAAGAAATCCTAAAATCATTTATTCTCATCATTGCTGTTCAGTGGAGAGAGTCCTGGAGAATCTAGAGTAAAAGAAAGTAGGTTCATGTCCCAGGTCTGCTATGTCTTCAATGAATTACCTGAATATGCATCTAGCTCCTGTTTCTAGGCCTCATTTTCCCACTCTGAAAACAAGGTGGAGAGGAGTAGATGGTTTTGAATATCTCCTCCTGGTTTGAATCCTATGATACTTCAAAAAATGAGTTCAGCTCCTGGGTTTTCTTTTCCATATTCCTCAGTGGTCTGAATTTTTACTGGCCCCTTTTCAAGGACAGATACTTATGAATTTTGATTGAACTTTGATTATATACAGAGCATAGAAAAAGAAAGGAAGGGAAAGAGAGAGAGAGAGAGAGAGAGAGAGAGAGAAAAAGCTAGAGAGAGAGAGAATTTGTTAAGAACTTATTGTATATCAAGCACTGTGCTAAGAGCATAGACCTGGATATACAAAAACAAAAGGAAAACCAGCCTCTGCCCTCAAGGAGTACACATTCTTGTGGGATAATGAAATATATAAGTGAGTTTTGGCAAAACAGAGGTAGACTGCTTTGACAGGGATGTCAAAGGGACTTATAGTAGAACAGATTAAAACACCTTTTCCCAGAGCAATTGTAGTATTGATTTGATTAGTGTTCCAAAACCAGAAAGAGGAGGGCTTGTAGCTGGTGAGACGACTGTAGAGGAATAAATAGAATTATGTCCATGTCACTGGATGGAGGGGTTTTCCATCTAAATATAGTGGACACTAAATACAGTGTGAGGCAGTAACCACAAAGAACTGGATTCTCCAGGGTGGAGTTCCAGGTTTCTTTTGTCGGTTTGTTTTCAGCAATTTGGCACCTCAGCTTCCTTTTATGCTTTCATTGGCCCCATTTCATTTTATATTTGCCCCAATTAGCTAAGTTTATGGCTCCCTTTCTTCATATACAAAAAGGAAATGATCCCTACCACTAGGCTCACTGTGGGTAATGCCGGTGAGTCCCATTATAAAGAAACCTAATTATGGAAATAAACAGTTATTAAGATAGTTAAAATAAGGGGCAATGTTCTCTACAAAATGATCTCATGAAAAGAGAGTGAACACACAAAACATGCATCAAAATCAACTGTTTATCTGTCTCCCCCAGTGCTTAGGGCAGAGCCTGTAACATAGTAGACATGGGTCTCCCAGCTTTGATATGAAAATAAAATGAAATTGTATCTGTAAAGCATCTTGAAAACCTTGAAGAGTTATATAAATATTAATTAAAGCATTTATGTCAAATGATGCACACACACGTATATATCTACATCTATACCTATACCTGTATCTGTATCTGTATCTGTATCTGTATCTGTATCTGTATGTATATGTATATGTATATGTATATGTATATGTATATGTATATGTATATGTATATGTATATGTATATGTATATGTATATCTATATGTATATCTCTATCTCTATCTCTATCTCTATCTCTATCTCTATCTCTATCTCTATCTCTGTCTCTATCTCTATAGCTATCATTCTATCTATCTATAAAACATTTTTTTTTCTCTTCCCACAACAAACTTCTGAGATGGCTACTCTAAGTTTCAGGTGTTATTATCAGATGTAACCAGATTAGGCATTGCCACAGTACCATCATTTTATCCACAGGGATTTTCCCACCCACTGACCCTGGACTTCTCTATCCTGTGAAGTAGTGCCTTCTACTGACATTGCAGCATGAGGTACCATGGTAAGGGTCCCACATTTCTCATGGTCCCAACTTTCAATCAAATTCGACAAAAATAATTTAACCGCCTACTATGTTCCAGGCACAGTGCTATCTTCTGGAAATTCAAATATCAAAGTGAGAAAGCCTGTCTCAAAGAGCTTACATCCTATTGTACCACTAAGTTTTCCTCTTGGCTCTGTTTATGACTTTGTGGATTTTAAAACCATACTCCCTCCACTGCAGGCTCATTCTAGAAAATACCTGAGCACAGGGGCCCTCCTAACCCTGGAACAGCCTATCACCCTTTCTGATTTCTCACCTGAGAATTTATTTCCACAAGACCAATTCCATCCCCCATTGGTGAGTTCACGCTGGGGCCACCATTTTGTGGAAGAGCTCAGGAAATCTTGACTTCATTCTCCTGTTATCCTTTAACTAGAATGCAAAGGCAGGTTTCTTGACTCTAGGTCTGACATTCTCATGATTAAATATGAATAAATGAATGAATGAAGTAAATGAATGTAGCATTGTCACCTTCATCAAATGTCTTAAGTGCCTTACAACATGAAGCCTTTTCCTTTCTCCTCAGCTACAAGTGGTATCCTTCACAAACTGCCACGTATGTAACTACTTTGTTTTCATTCATATTTTTACTATGTATTTATTCTGCATAAGATAGACGAACTTTGCTTCCCTATTAGAATTGAGATTATTATAAGTAGGGATTGTTTTGTTCTATGTTTTTGTATCTGTAGCACAGGTCCTGGGACATAGTGAGGGCTTAATAAATAACTCTTGTCTCATTATTAAATATGAAGAACTCTTTTTTTTAAAATATGCTAGCATGGACATGTGTAAATGAAAAGAAAGCTTATAAGACCATTTTTAAAAGATGATTATGACATGTATTAATATGTCTACAAACACGTAGCCAGTAGTCAGCGTCAATCACTCTGTGCCCAGAAGGCTAAACACATCTTTCCCAGGGGTCGCTTTAAAAACTTGCCTTCTTATGTATAAATATATCCATGTTCAATTGTACCTTCTTAAGGGCCCAGGAAGAGGTAAGGAAGGAGGAGAAAAGAGCAAAGTAAAAAGGGTGAAGCAGAGAACAAAAGAAAACTCACAAGGAAGCAAAGAAAAGATGATAGCTCTGAACACAATGTGTAGTATTTATTGAATAGGCTTTCTTGAAATGGAAATTTATTGCTACATATTTTGAATCCTCTCTTATGTTCTGGTATTCACATGGCAATGCTTTTTTCCCCCTTTTCTTATTTTGTATTTAAGTTTTAATATTTAAGCCAATAATATGTTTCTTTTTTTTTATTTCTTATTGTGTATTTAAGTTTAAATTAAATTAATTAAAAACAAACAACAAGAACAACAAAACCCTTGCCTTTTATTTATGTGAACTATAAGGAACTGACACAAGTACCTTCTATCACTTAAGTCTGAAACTTAAATGAATACTACACGTATACTTTCTTTGGGGCTTTTCCCTAACTGACATTATAGAAACTGTAGTAACTAGATTGCCCCTTCAGTCAACAATTAACACCTACAGGGTAAGGATGGGCCAGAGACATCCTTCTCCCTATCTGCTCACCCCTATCAGAAGCCTTCTATACAACCCTTCTATTTACCACCATCCACATGCTCTACCTTAGCATATGATACTCTGATTTCCTGTGTTCCCAGAATCAAATGGTATCATAGGACAGGGCTCAATTTAATTGAAATGATTTTTTTTTCATTAAACACATATTAAATACTTACTCTTCTGGGTCCTGAGGATACAAAGATCAGCCAGTTTCTGTCATCAGTAAGTTTTTATTCTACTTGAGTGTGATGTGCATGTGGGTGTATTCAGGGATATTACATACACAAAAGAAAGTTAAGCATTTAATAATGAGATTTGAAGGTAGAAAGAAGGTTAGAGGTCATCAAGTCATAAGATCATAGTTCTAAGGATAGAGGGGAACTCAGAGGCTATCCAGTCCAACAAGGTAAGTTTAAAAATTAAGAAACTGAGGCACAAACAGGTAAAGTAATTTACCTCAGCAACAGGATTTTAATCCATGTCCTCTGAAACCAGAGCAATGTTCTTTCTGCCCTTATCACCATAACCTCAGATTTCATAGCTGAGCAAACTGAGGCCCACTTAGATGAAATGACATGACCAAGGTCTAAAAACTACAGGTGGTAAGTAGCAAAGCCTACATTTAAACTCCAACTCTTCTTCCTACCACATTAAAGCATGTCCTTCCTAGATGACATTCAAAGGGCTATCAGTTGTGGCCAGATACTTGTGCCGGGCTTGGCATCTTTGATAATTTTGATGGTGTTAGATGACAAAAGTTCAAATTCCAGTTCGACTGAAGTGACTGGTACTGAAAGGAATTTACACCTTTAAGAGAAGCAATAAAATTATCTTTTCTATCAATTGGAATAATGTGAAAATTGACTTGAAACTTTCTTTTTTAACATGACCATTGTTGTGAAATAAATACACTTGCTGTTTTATGGGGCATTCAAAATTTAGAGCTCTGTTTGATAGAACTGCTCACTTTCTCAGGAGCAATCAGTCAAATGCTGTCATTCAGAGGGGGAAGTAATGAAGCTTTCAGGGGGTAATTCTCCAGACAAGTTTTTTGTTTGTGGTCTTTTATGGGGATGTCTCATATCTCACCATCCACACTCCTCTGATTCTATCTCTGTGAGCCTTAGTTTTTCTTCGACATAACAGGGATAATATATTACCTTCATCACACAAATATTGGGAGAAAAGAGCTTTTGGAAATTCAAGTGCCATGCCAATGTGAATTATTAAATGCCTACTATGTATCAAGAAATCTGGATGCAAAACAAAAATTTATATAGCTCCCTTGCCTCAATGACCTTATGTGTTATCTCAAGGAGAAGGTATATAATGTGTGCATACACATACATGTATACATAATAGATCATATATTTACAAATTTTATAATACTCGCAATACAATGCAACTGTATGCATATGTTCTATGTTTACACATCTAGATGTGAAAACAAATACAAATACATACAAGGTAATTTAAGAAGTAAATGCATGACCAGCTTGAGAGATCAGGGAAAGTATTATTAGAGAAGGTAACTTTGATTTAAGCCTTGACGGAAACTGGAGATTAGAGAAGAGGATAATATCGCAACATGGTTCACTTCCAATGCAAAAGCATAGAGGTGAAACATGAAATTCATTCTTCAAAGTACAGTAAGAAAGTCAACTTCTCTGGACCATAGTGCACATGAAAGGGAGGAAGGAGTGAGGAAGCTGGAAAGTTATGTTGGGACAGGATTTAAAAGGCTTTAATAGTCAAACAGAGGAGTTTATTATATAGAGTTTTAATTTTGGAAACTGATGTCAAGGGCAGCATTACACTCCCATTCGTAACCATTTACAGGCATGACAATTATTCTCTCATACCCCATGTATCTAATCCATTCATATAAAATAATTGAAGTAATAGGGAGCCACAGAAGTTTATCAAGTAGAGGAATAACTTGATCAGACCACTGCTTTTGGGGAAAAAAAAGTTCTTTTTTTTTCTTTTTGGAAGGTGACCAATGTGAGAATTTGTTTACTTAACCATTCATATTTGTAACTTTGTCCTTCTTGCTTTTTCAATGGTAGTGGCGGGATGGACAGAGAATGTGGAACTGAAAATTAAATTAAATTTTCAAAAAGAAATAGGGAAGTTGATATAGAACTACAAACACAGAGAAGGGCCCAAATCAGAGGCACCAAAATGGTATCCTAAACTTTTATTTGTATACCCAATCAAATTTGCTCTATTTTTCTATTTTTGGAAAGAGTATAGATTTTTTTTTTTCTTCTGAGCCTGTTATTCTGTGATACAAGCCATGGACTTTACTTTCACAATTCTTAAAATAGGTTCCTTGAACCATTAAGGAACAACTCTGCTCTGATTCTATGCTATCTTCAGAATCCACACAGACTCCTACTTCATGGCCTAAAACCTCACCTTGAACATTTCAGAAAAGCTAGTATACCTTTGGTCTAGATTTCTTCATATGTACTGTGTCTATAGTATGTGGTCACCATTTCTGCTAAGAATGTATCCTCCAACACATTCATGGAGCTTTTGGGAACAATTTTAATTGTCCTGAGTACCAAAGAATTTCTGTTGTGAAGAATCTCTGGCCCAATAAACAAGTGGGTGATAGTAGCACTGTCCTTCAAATTGCTCAAATCTCGCTTGAGAAGGACATGAATCAAAGAAAAATGGTAGAGACAAAATCCCATGAAGAAATAAGTCTGGGTTCTGAAACTGAGCATATTGGCACCATCTTCTCCACAGATACGAAAACAATGAGAGAAAGAGATACGTGCAAGAAGTTGCATTGTATTGTGGAGCAATTTAATCTATATGAAGCTGCTCTAGTAACTCAGAGCTTCATGTATGGGCGATATTATTGGTGAAGGGTGGGGTAACATTGGAAAACAGTTGTGTTTGGGGTGTTGTTCTTCTTTATAAGACCACTGTGAGTAGAATTGGAAAAATTTCCCTATCTCCTTCTACTGGATACTAGCTTTTGAGTCAGACAAAATAAGAATATGGTCTACAATCTTTACCAGTGTTTCTTAAACTTAAGGGTTGCAACCACATATGGGGTCATGAAAAAATTGGCAACACTAAAAGGTTTCTGAATGTGCAATGACCAAAATTAATTAAAAATCTAACACATAATGAATTTAAGGTGTTTCTTGCAGTACTTACCCATGTTGCATTGCACAACTTCACTGCAGCCTCAGTTCTAGGCACAAAACGTGCACACTTTGTACTGTTCATGCCCTCAGGCCATGCAACAACAAATATTGCTGAAACATAAAAAAGAAGGTCATGAGTGGACAAACTTTAAGAAGTCCTGGTCTACATCACGCTTAGGACCAGTAGCCAGTTACAAGGGAAACTGTACAAAGTCAGGATCTTCTTGGATTTCGAGGGGGAGATACAAGGGTTTGTGATGTAGACACTGGATACAACATCTACACGTTCCTCAGCTTCTTTCTAGGGCCTCTCTGGCTTAGATTTTCCATTGGCCTCTACTCCAAGTACAGAAATATTCTGACCATTGATCTGGTATCAGATGAGAAAGAAGAAACCCCAGATCATGACCATAACTATAACATTGGCCTGAAAACTCCTTCCAGAGGGAAACTGACCCCCTGACGCCTGTGTGTGATCTTTTATCCTACATTGTAATATACCTTACTCGAGGACAGGGAGAAATTTGTCTTATTTTGAAATATTTTGGCAACGTACAGCATACTAGGGGGAGATCAGCATAAGATATATTGATGGTCCACAGATCAGTGACAGAATATGCTTAATAAACTATGTGAATTTAGAAAATGCAAGCATGGGGAAGTTGATTTCCAAAAGACATGGATGAAAAGAAAAATGACACACCAAAGAATCACAAGTAAATGTTAACAAAATTATAAAGAATGAGGAGGACTCAAGTGAAGATATATGAGAAGACCCCACCCCCCTTGACAGAGGCGGGAGGTCCACAGATGTTGCACACTTCATGTTTTTGGACTTTCTCAATGTATCAATCAGTTATGCTGGGTTTTTTTCTGTCTTTCTTATGGGATGATTCTTGTGGAGGGGAAGGCGGAGCATACATGGTACACTGTCGTGATGTAAGAAATAGAAAATATCAAATAAATTATATTTTGAAAAGACATAAAATCATTTTCTATGTTTTGTGGAAGGTAGTTTGTAATGGGAAGGGATTTGGGGCAGGGATAATGATATTAAGTATGCTTCTTTGTTACTCATGAAAAACAAGTGAGCTTGGAATTTGTGCATTTCTTTTTGAAATAAATTTTCTATTTTGCATCAGTAACCAACTCTCACACTCAGACTGGAATTTGGGAAAGAGGAATTTTCTATGTCTTAGAACTAATCTCATGCATAATATCACAAATTAAAAAAAAAGAAAGAAAAGCAACCTTAGGGGTGAAAGGTTTAAAACTGATCCTGTATCATTTTCCTATTGATCCTATTTACAAGTAACTGATTTCACCCTGTAAATTGCTCCTGTCCTGTTATTTCTTAAGTCATATCTAACACCACCAAGCTTTCCCTCAAGGATGTCTGATTTTCTGTGTCTACTATGTTGGGCTACATAGACTTGTCACGCTCCCTCCTGCACCTCATGATAGGCTTGAAATCACCCTCCAGCAAGTATTTGCTCTAGTAACATAGGGATTTTACCAGACCAACTAAAATGGTCTTATTGCAGACCTAGGATAGTCATCTCTTTCTGCCACCTTACTCTGACCCCCATAAATATCTCACCACAAATCAAAGTAACTACATTCTGTTCAATGAAATGCATGATGTTAAACATTTGCTGAAAATATGTTTGCAGATTGTTGCAAACCTGAGCAGGCAATGATACCTTCATATTCTTGTGGTCTGTTGGAAGTCCCAAATTATGGGATTCTTTCTAAGTGAAAGTGAGGAAGATGGGGTTTTCTCTTCTCCAAGGGTCAGAGGTTTACAAATAACTTGCTAAACACTGAAAGTCATGGTAGTCATCTAGAAAAAAAATTAAAAAATAGACAGGAAAAGAAATGGAAGCCCACAGGAGTGAATTGAAATAGTCTACCTCAGCAATTCAATTTAGTTAAAAAATATTTATTATTCAACTACTGTATTTCAAAAATCATGCTAGATGATAAGGATATAGAAAAGAAAAAAGAAAGAAAAAACAATAATCTTTGTCCCCAGAAAGTTTACATTCTATTCAGGGGACAAACCTTATACTCAAAAAAGAAAATACAAATTATCACATATTAATTACAAGAGGTAGAGAGTACTAATAAAGAGATAGCTTCTAAGCCGCATGTTGAGGTAATCAGGGTGATGGTTTGCAGGAGACAGACATGGAGAGGAAGGGCATGGTAACCATGAGCATGGATGAGTAGGAGCGGGTGGATGACTTGCACATAATTCAGGAAGCATGGAGGTGAGGGGTAGAATACATCAAGTAAGGAATAACTAGCAAGCCATTTTTATTATTTGATTTTAAATTATAAACTAGGAAACATAAATATGAACATAGTCATATACAATGGAAGCAGAGGTAAAGGCAGGAGGGAGACTATTTAAAATGTGGTATTTTTGAATACTTCACATATACACATTACTATAATATCAACCTTGGCTTCCTACTCTGTGTCCCCTTCCTAAATAGCTTTTACTCCCTTCTCTATATTTTTATTATTGTTTCATTGGCTCTCCTTTTATCCTTTCTTTTTCTTCTTCTCTTCTTGCTGCATTTATTATCTATTTTTTATATCTAGGTGTATATCTATCTGTATTTACCTAGATTAATTTAGGTATGGATATAGTTTTCCACTTTAGCTAGCTAATTTTATTTGAAGATAAAATGTGTGACTTTTCATCTTACAAAGGCTTAGAGTTAAATAACAGTGATGCCTAAGTCTTATCTCCTTTCATTTATTGTGATTTCTCTACTTTCCTTTACCTCTTTTCTTATTGTTCCTTTCAATCAATTAATGTATGACTAGGAGAAAAAAAAATATGAGCCAGTATATATCAAGAATACAAGATAACAGATATATAACTTGCCATCATAACGTTTGGAGATATAGTGAAAGACTTGTGAAAAGCCACAAAGAGTCATTTGGGATGGGTATTAGTATGAGGGATAGTATTAAGAAAATGTATGACAGAAAACAAACAAAGGAATAAACAAGAAAGCAAACCATTCAGGAAGTGAGAGTCAATGACAGATGGACAGCTCAAGCGCTGTACTTGAATTAAGCAGTTAAGGACAGATAACGTAGGCAATAGGTAATATGAGGAAATGAAAAGAAGACACATTCAAATCCAGCCACTTCCACTTTTTGACTGTGTGGCTTTATCTTCTCTTGATCTCAGTTTACTGATCTGTGAAATTTGTTGGCTGAATTGATGACCTCTATGAATACTTCTAGGTATAGATATCTAGTCTAATGATATCAAAGACCCATTTAGTTCTATTATATGATGCTATGAGTTTGAAAAGGTGCAGATAGATTTTGAGCCACACTAATATAAAGAATATTAACATTGATATGAGCATGGATCTATTGACTCTTTAACATATCAAGGTTAGGATGCTTTGTGGAGGAAGCAGGTTCACAAGTGAGGTAGGTTTTGAATAAAGGGAAGAGAAATACTCTGTCAGAAGAGGCTCTAAGATGGTATCATAATTAGGCCCAAATGAGCTCATTCCCTCAAATCAATCTAATGAAAATATTCTTAATTTTAAGTACTTTAAGATACCACACATGCCATTTTTTTTCTGTTAGAAAAGTCCAGTTCTATCTACCAGGAACACAAGACAGCAAATGAAAGATCCCAAAGAACCCATTCAGAGAGAAGAACAAATGGGATAAATATAACCGTGAATTTTCAACTACAGCTGGTAGTAGCAGCAATCAACGCTCATTTCCTCATTTCTGTTTGCACACACACACGCACACACACACACACACACACACACGCTCACTCACACACACACTCATATCCTGGAAACAGGATAGGCCCAAGTGAAAATGTTCTTCCATCTCCATTAGCAGCAGACACTGAGGTGGGGAGGAACTGAGCAGCATGACAAAATAGTTTGGAGAAGCTGTGTGAGTGACTAGATTTGGCTTCGCCTCCAAATTTCCTTCTAGCTCTAAAACTATGATCCTATGAAATGGACATAGAAGGCAATTATACTTTATAAATGAAAAGAAGAGAAACAAAGTCCAATCATCCAATCATTCCCATTTCTCTAGTTTAGTGTGATCAAGTTTCTTCTTCTCTGTTTGAACAGGACACAAAGTTTGGGGTAGTTTTATGGCACTATTTCTGTGTGTATTACCAGAGTTCCCAGGCAGGGTGTTGTGGTCTTTGCATAAAAGGACACATTTAAAGGTCAGGCCCATACTACATAAAGGAGAAATTTGATATAAAAACTTTAATGAAATTCTCTCTATTTCAGAAGTAGGAAGGAGCTAATTCTGTGGGAAAAGACAAAAATAGTAAAATAAAACCATTGAAAATTGTATAAACATCTGGAACTCTTACCTTTTGGTCAATTTCCCTGTATGATGGGAGCCATGTCTGAAGCCCTCCCCCAATCCATGCAAGCTGGGCTAGTATTTTTCCTTAAAAAGTATTGTAACTGTCCTCGAGATTTAATTGATTGAGGGGACTAAGGCTCTAGTCACTGATTTATGTTATTCATTATCTGGATATAAAACATCCAGAACACAAGGGCTAGAACCCCTCCCTGAGGTTTATACCATAGACAGCAACATAAAGAAGATTGGAAAGGTGTGCTTAAAAGAATCAGTATTTTACAGTGGACTAACTTATTCTTTTAATATTTTACTTCTAAGCATTATTTCTCTTTTATGAATAACCAAGCTTCCAAATGCTAATGGTGAGATGGCTTATAAGTGTCTAATTCTGTTCCAATTTCAGACCTATACTACCATGAATTCGGTTTGGAGATGGCACAATTTATTATAGCTTTTCACCAGTTGTTTACATCAATGCCTGGTTTTTGACCTGCTGTCAGACTCCCCTAACAAGCTATCATTTAGCCATTATGGGCAATACTAGAATTATGAACTGAAAAAGTTACCTTCTAGCTGTTCAAAAAGAGTGGCAGGCTTAATGGCTTGATATTTCCTCACCAAATTGTAGTCAGAAAACTATACTTCATCAAATTATCCTCAACAGAAGGAATGCTAGTGGACTGAGGAGGTAGATTTCTCTTATCAACTGGGTAGGTCCTACTTGTTTCAAAACTGATTACGCTCATGAAATCATATATTTCCTCTGACTTTCCAAACTAAACCTTAGAGTATGGAATGAAGATGATAAACTCGGCTACACATGTCATAGAGTAGGGTCTGGAAAGCCTGGATGCAAATAAGAAATATGCTAGCTAGGGGGCAGCTATGTGGTGCAGTGGATAGAGCTCCAGCCTTGGAGTCAGGATGACCTGAGTTCAAATGCAGCCTCAAACACTTGATATTTACTAGCTGTGTGACCCTGGGCAAATCTCTTAACCCTGATTGCCTCACCGCCCAATAAAAAGAAAGAAATGTGTTAGCTAGATACGGTTATCTTAAAGCTTAGCTATATTGTACTCTGCCTCTCTTCTTTCTATTGGAAAAAGATAGAAAAGAAAGTAACTTCTCAGCCTTTCTCTTTTCCAGAAAGGAAATTGACAGCTAGGATAATGGCTCTTTATGTTCTATTTCAGAATTAATGAGTAGAAATATTGTTTTCTATACTTTGTCCAAGGAGTCATCTAGTAACAAGTCTTTCCTTTCTCTTTCTCTCTTTCCCTCCCTCCTTCTCTCTCTCTCTCTCTCTCTCTCTCTCTCTCTCTCTCTCTCTCTCTCTCTCTCTCTCTCTCTCTCTCTCTCTCTGCCTCCCCTTTTCTCTCCAAAGAGCTGTACTTCTTCATGGCCATCTCTCAGGGTGGCCTCAATTGTTCTCAGGAAGGATAAGCCATGGCAAACCTTACAGGAGTGTTCAGGGTTGCTATGAAGGATTAGCTTCTCAACTTACTGATAAATAAGCTGCAGCAGATAACCAATGAAGAATTGAGCAAGGTAAGATATCATCAAAATGAAGAACAAATAAAGCAATAGGGTCCCTCATGTAGCAAGAGTTAAGGATAACGGATAACAGATAGATGATCTATCTCCTCCATGGGTAACAACATAGTATCTAGTGCTCTATGGGAAATCCCCTTTCAAGTTAGGCAAACTATTAGAGGGGGCAATAGGCAAGAATAAGAGGTAATGTGGCATAACAGTTAGAAGGCAGCATGACCTGGATTCAGTCTTTGCCTTGGAATACATTCTAGTTGTCTACTTATGGATAAAATGTTGAATCTTTCATTTATCCACTGGTTTTCTAATAATAGTAATTACAAATGAGTTATTAGTCCCTATCATCAGGGTCATTTTGAAATCGGGAGTTACCCATGGTGCTAAAATCACTGGACTCCCCCCCTACACCTTTAAAAAATATTGACAAGAATATTAAAGAATGAGAAGTAGCAGATGCCATGTCTGCATAATTAAAAGATATATCCACATTGATGGAATTGGAGATACAATTTTTATCGAAGTATTCTAAACTCATAAAAGTTGTATTGATGGGTTTCTATGTTTGTAATTGAGCTAAACATTTTGTGATGTATTTCACGGGTCTCTTAAACCACTACAACCCCCTTTTGTCCTCTAGAAAATTTGAAAGATTGTATGTCTTTAACCTTTACCCTTTCATCACCAAACATCCTGTTGTCCAGCATTCAGTAGCTTCCTAAAGTAAAGAGAACAATGACCATGAACAGCATCATTAACAGCTGTACTCTACAAATCTTCCAGGGCTACACAGTACTCACTTTCAAATCTCACCCCGTAACTCTTATCAACTTAGGTTATCTATCTGCTTTTGACAGACACCCCAGATTGCATATCCCACATGCCAGTTAACTATGCCCGCTATTTATTATCTTTTTACCTCATGACTGGCTGCTAGTAATCTGTCGGGATTTTCTCATCCTTTACTTCTGCATGGATCTACTTTTCTTGATTTCCCTAGTCATATGATTCTATTTCATGTCTGGGTTCTGGTCATCCTTACTCTGACTTGTTGCAGAACAAATCAATCCTTTGGATTAATGCCATTATTTTCAATACTTCAAAAGATTCGAATGTTTATGGGACAGTTTTTGTTGTTGTTGTTGTTGTTTTGTGTTTTGTGTGTGTGTGTGTGTGTGTGTGTGTGTGTGTGTGTGTGTGTATGTGAATGTGCGATAAAGCTTAGAGTTTGTTGCTGAAGTACAGAAGAAGGCTTTCTAGTGTTGATGGACATGTTAATAGCCAGTACAGTCTAGAGCAGGGATGGGGATACAGTGGCCTTGAGGCTATACATGGCCGTCTAGGTCCTTGAGTGCGCTCTTTTGAATGAGTCCAAGTTTTACAGAACAAATTCTTTTATTTAGCGGATTGGTTCTGTGAAGTTTAGATTCATTCAAAGGGCTGTAGTTGAGGACCTAAAGGGCCACATGTGGCCTTGAGGCCATATGCTCTGGTCTAGAGCCCCAAATTGCTAACTTGGGGTGGAGAGTTGGCCCAGATCTATTATTCTGTCAACATAGATGGCTCTCTTATAAGGAAACTCCTTTAATACAGAACAGGAATTTGGTGCAATTTACAATCTTAGAGAGATATCTAGAGTTACTGAGAATCTTTTATGTGACTTGCCCACAGTCACATAGCAAGCATGTGTCAGAGAAAGCTCTAGACCCAGGTACTTTTACCTTTGTATCTGATTCTCTATCCACTACAGCATGTTTTCTTTATTTGCTGGATAACTTTTGTTACTATTTTAATTATTGTTATTATATTTTCAGATATGGTACTTCTTGAATTCAAGCTTCATGGCACTTTTTATACAGTATTGTTAAACATTATCTTCCGACCTCATGTTCCATGTGATCATAAGTTTTATGTCTAAATCTTAGATTTGCTATTCATAAAACCCACTAGAGAGCTATTATGAATATGATAATTTAATATTAATACCTTGTACTCAAAACTATTGGATAATTAGGCTCTCAAATTGGGGTAATAGAAAAATCAGTGGTCTAAGAATCAGGACACAAGGATATTGGTCCCTGGGCTGACCCTCACTAGCTTTGTGACCTTGGTTTAATCCTTTAAACTTTATGGTTCTCATTTTCCTCACATTTAAAGTGTCAAGTTCTATATTGCTTCATTTAGGATATCCCTTTAAGAATAGAAACCTAGAGGTAAACATAGTTGTACCTATGATGCAGCTCTGCTATTACTGGACTATGGAGTGGACTGATGACTTTTTTTTTGGCATAAGGATCTTCTCGGGGAGAAAATTCATCTTTCAATGAAGATTATTACCTGTGACCTGTAAAGAGCTTATGATCTTGTTCCTGTAGGGCACTGGGAGGTAAGATGACTCGATCCCATAAGCAAGCTACAGGAATCAGAGGCAGGGGTTGAACACAGGTCTTCACCTACCCATGAGATCATACTGCCTCTCATTATCTTTTGGGGTATTGATTTCATGGGCCATATCAGTAAGAGATATTCACATGATCCTTAACCCAGTGTGTATCACAGCCTGCACTTGAATCCTGCTGTTTGTGATTCTGAGATTTGCCAACTATCCACTAAGGCATACTGAACACACACACACACATATACACACACACACACACACACACACACACGTGCGCGCATGTATATATACACAATGTACATAGACATATATTTGCATTATTATATTTATGTAAACATGTGCAACACAAACATGTATACACATGTATGCATTATCCTTTCATAATTTTCTGTGGTAGGCTTCGTAGTTTGGTTTATGGTAATCACTTATACTTTGAAATAGCTTATATAAATACAGAGTAACAAATAGTCAAACACATTTTCTTACCCAGATATGGGTATATAAATAGAATAATTGTATATTATATATTATGTATTATGTATATGTACCATTTACACATCTATACATGTGATTATGTTTCAGTGTGTATACACACATATATCCTTCTATACATGAATGGATATACACATGTATACCTATCTATATCTATCATCTATCTATCTATCTATCTCTATCTATCTATCTATCTATCTATCTGTCTGTCTGTCTGTCTGTCTGTCTGTCTCTGTCTGTCTGTCTGTCTAAGCACTGATTACTCTGTACTGGTAAAAAGTGCTTCAGAGCAGAACTTGTTACCAGCAACTGAACTACAAGATTTACCATAGATAAAAGTAAAAGTGCACATTCCTACATGTCACAGTGACTATGCAGGAAAATTGTATCCCTAGTTAAGCACCACAATACCATTGAAGCATTGATTTCCAGCTTCTACAAACCCTTCGAACTGTCTTCTTCTCAGATGCTAAGTCAAAACACACATACTCACCCTAAGAATATGTTTTCCCATTTTCTAACATCTCAGCATCAAGGTCAGCTCGCATTATCTCTTAGCATATAAATGGGCATTCTACCTGTTTCCTAATTATGTTCCTTACCATTCCCTGTGGACTTGGAAAAGGTGAAAAAAATGCTTATATTCCATGTTAAAAGTGGCATGGAAAAAAATCAGTGAAATGTTGGTTGAGCTGTGAATTTCTACAACCACTCAAAAGAAGCAACTTGAAATTGGGCAACATCGGGGTGAAAATGGTTAGATTCTTTGTCCCTGATATTCACTGGTAGTTATAGGAAATCACAGATGAAAACAGAGATTTCTTGAATGTAAGCATATTTATACCTGGGTTCACATCCTGGCCCTGCTATTTACTCCTGCGGAATTTTGAACAAATCCCTTAACCTCCCTACTACTTAGTTTCCACATGTAGGAAATGAGTTAGTTGGACTTCATCTGTCTTTGATCTCATAAACCACCCTCTTACAGCTCTAAATTTCTGTATTCGTGATCTCCAAGATTGCTTCACTTCTAGTCTGCATGAAAATATTCCCATATCTTGAATGATGACCATTTATCTTTTCCATGCCTCACTTCTAATACATCTCCATTTTGTAGCTGTCATCCCATATTTTTGAATGGGATTCTGGGAATGAATAAATTAGAGTCACAGATTTAAAGCTGCAAATGACTTTAGAGTCTATTTGGATCAACCCTCTCACATCACCCATCAAGCAACTGAGGCCTGGAGAAGTTAATTGATTTCTTTGTGGTCTCACAGATAGTAAGGAGCAAAGCTCGGATTTAAACTCAATTCTGATTCAAATCTAGTATACTTTATATGAGATTCATACTGTCTCTCAACCCAAATAAAAAAGTTACCATCTTTAAAGATTGTTCCACAAAATTGAATTGAATGTGTATCTTTTAGGTATAAGTAACATATTCCTGTTCATATTTAGAAATCTTTCTGTTTCTGTTTTTGTTTTATGGTGTAACTAGCTAAAAAATCATTTACCTAAAGTGAGCTTGTTTAGGCTTGTCTTAGATTTTGGAAGAATAACGCTATTTTATGAAGCTCTGATTTCATTAGGTGGAATTTCCCATATTATTCAGCTTAACTCAATAGTGTTCTTTCCTTAGAGGGTATTTAATGTAGGGATGTAAAGACAAATGTATCTCATAAAAATTCATCTCCCTAGGATTGTTTCCCACTTGGGAAACAGCCACTTAATTCTCATGTGAAAATGGATCCTTCATTAATGTATTCTTCAATAACAGAAACAAGCTGAGTTCCCTCTAGGGACTATGGACAACTAATTAATTATTAATTATAATACAGAAAGGGAATCACCATTAAAGCCATAACTAGGGTGGGATGGTAGGGCATGACCTCAGGGTGCAGAAAGGGAAAGGAAGGGAAAATATGTTTATATAGCACCTACTATGCGCCAGGCACTTTTAAAATATCATCTCATTTGATCCTCACAACAATCCCATAAGATAGGTGCTATTATCCCTATTTTACAGTTGAGAAAACTGAGGTTAAATGAGATTTAATAACTTGTCCAAGGTCATACGCTAGTAAATATCAGAGGCCAAATTTGAACTCAGGTCTTCCAGATTCCAAGCCCAGGGCTCTCTATCCACTGTAACAACTAGTTGCCAAAACTGAATTTAAAAAATTAAAAATAACAATGGCATTTGTTGTATCTAGGAAGTATGTAGGTGGATCAACATACAATTTGCAAAAATAAGCATTAAAAACAAAGATACTAGATGGTGGCTTCCTCTCCCTCTGTAATCTTTGCCCCTCTTATCTTTCCTGATCAACTGAAGGCATGTTTTTGTTTTGTTTTGTTCTTTTGTTTGCTTTTGCTCTATGACAATAGAAATAATTTATTGCATCTTGGATCACAAAATATACCACCCTTTGGTGGAAAAATTCATTCATAATGATATTTGGCAAGATTTTTTCCAATTTATCTTCATTGTTCCCAGTGTTACCCCTAACCAGAATCTGAAAATATTTATCTATCCCTCTTCGCTCCAATCTAATCTTACCTTTCACTCTATTTACTTCAGTCTTTCTCAAATATCTCTGCCTAAGAATCCCTTTACATTATATATAGATAGATATATAGATATGTGTATGTGTGTGCATGTGTGTGTGTATATATATATGTTGAGCATCCTCAAGAGCTTTTTTTTTAATGTAGGTCATATCTACTGATATTTATCCTTTTAGAAATCAAAACATCTTAGAGTTAATATAAAAATAGTGTTGACCTCCCAGACCCCATGAAAGGGTCTCAGATCCCTGGTCTTTGATAACCACCAAAGGAAATATCTTCTGTGGTCTATTATGCCATGCAAATATAGTACTTTGATTCTCATGTGCAAAAACTTGGTATTATTTGTGACCCACTATTTTCTCACTTCGCATTTTTGACCAAGTCCTGTACATTTGATTAATGCCATCATCCCTTGTTTTGATCTTTCTATTCTTACTATCAGAACTTCCTCCTCTTTTGTACACTTGATCTGTGACTTTATTGATACTAATAATTATTTATAAAGGAATTTCCTCAAGTTATGCTGAGTACCTCTTCTACAACTTATACTCTTAAAGAGTTGACTGGATGCTGGAGGGTTAGTTAATTACCTGTGGCTACACAGTCAAGATGTGTCAGAGAAGAGTTGTAAATATAGGCCCGAGTGGTTCCAAGGCTGACTCTCTAACCACTACCTCATACTGACTCTCTGGCATCTGAGTGTAAACTGTTATTGTCATCAGTCTGCGCCCAGACTCCTAACAGTCATTCCCTCATCCAGGCTCTGCTTATGCCATTCCAGACTTGATAACATTGACAGACTAATAATCCTTCTGCATATGTCTAGTGATATTTTTCCTTTCCTTAAATATCTCCAGTGGCTCCTTATTTTACACTAACAAAACTTCAGATTCTCTAATCCAGTGCCACACTCCCATTCTAGATTTGTCTCATTTTATCACCATCTATATACTCTCTTCATCCCCTAAATTTCCAAACTATGCTTTAACATCTAAGTGAAATGCAGCTTCTGTTATGAGGCCCTCCCTCATTCCCCCTGATAATAGCAGACTTTGACTCCTCAGGCTTCACCTAATATGTTGTTTTCCTCCTCTTTAATAAACTTATTCAGTAACCTGTATTTCAACTGTCTGTTGGTGTCATTCCACTTTTAGACTGAGGTCCATGAGGCTAGGGACCCTAAATTATGTATCTCCATACGGTCTTTTAGGGCATGGAATGGTTAATTTTTATCATGGCAGCACTAGTGCTTGGCCATGTACTGACATAGTAGGTATTAAAAAAATACTAATTGGCTGACTGACAGTACATAATACAGTGCTTTGCACATAATAGGGACTTAATACATTTTTGTTGTATTTATTTGCTGTTATATTGTGGATCTGCAATTTCTTTGAAATAAGATTAAATTAGGGAAACTCCCTTTACTCATGCAGATCAGCACTATTCTTCAATTTATTTGTTGCCCAATTATTTTTTCAGTCATATCTGACTATTCATGATGCCATTTGGTGTTTTCTTGGCAAAGATACTGGAGTGGAGTGTCATCTCCTTCTTCAGCTCATTTTACAGATGAGGAAGCTCAGGCAAACAGGGTTAAGTGACTTGCCAGGATCACACAGATAGTGTCTGGAGCTGGATTTGAACTCAGGGAGATAAGTCATCCTCCCTTCAGCCCTAGTACTCCATCCATTGTGCCATCTAGCTCCCTCATCCTTCAATTTATAGTCTTAGTTTTAAACTCAGAGAGTGTTAAGGCACTGAAGATTCAGTGACCTCTTTAGGGTTATACATCAGAATGTCGGAAAGACAGGACTTGAATCCATGTTTTCCTAATCTTCAGTTGGCTTTTTATTATGTCATACTATCTTTCTAGATACACCTTGTGTTGGATAATATTAAATTGAGGGAGATAGGAAGATACAGTGGAAAGAGTACTCAAAAGCTCTAGTTTTGGAAATTGTCTCTGAACTTCAAAGACCACGTAGTGATGACTGATTTCGTGGCTGAGGAAACTGAGACTCAAAGATAGATGGATGCATATATATATGTGCATACATACATGCATACACACACACACATACTACATGCAGCATTTCCTGTGCCTGAGATATTATTTTAGACCCCGGCGATACAAGTAAGAGCAAGTAAAACTGCACCTGCCTTCAAGAGCTGGAATCCTAATGTATCAAGCAAACACATAACTAAGTAGCTGGAAGGGACAGGTAGAGATGAGTAGAAAGTAAAATGGAAGATTTGTTCCAGGAAATATAAAGCAAAAAGCTCACCTATTAGAGGCTGGAGATCCAAGAGGGAGAGTCCAAGTCTTAGGTGGGAAGGAGATGAGGGCAACAACAGATTTCAGGAAGTGTGATTTACTCAATATCAAAAAGTTATGGAGGTGGGCAGCTAGGTGGCATAGTGGATAGAGCACTGGCCCTGGATTCAGGAAGACCTACGTTCAAATCCGGGCTCAGACACATAACGCTTACAAGCTGTGTGACCCTGGGCAAGTTACTTAACCTCATTGCCTAGACCAAAAAAAAAAAAGAATATTATAGGGTGGCATTTGAACTTAGGTTCTCTGATTTCAGAGTCAGGGTTCTTTCTACCACTCCATGAGTTACATTTCTTAAGAAGTTTTGCATTATAAACAGGAATTTCAGCTGGTATAATGTCTTAAGCCAAAAGAATGGGCCAAATGAAGACATTTCATTCAACCTATCAATCAACGGAGGACACGTGGTTCTTTCAAATCAGTTCAGTCCCTACTTTGAGACTAACTGCTACTTCTTTTTATTTTTTTGTTTTTTAACAAATCACTTCCTGCTACTGAAGTTTACTTATTCATAAAATGATGGAATTAAACTCCAACCACTAGGATCCGTGATTCACTTTAAAACTCCTCACTCATAATCCAACAACCAGGATCTGAATCACAGCCTCAGTTTATTAGCAAAATTACCTCTCCTTAGAACAATGCATGCTTTGCTCGTTATTTCAACTTTCTGCCAAAGAAGAACACCATCAGTAAATAGGGCTATTCAGCCAGGGCTGTGCTCTGCCATATGATAGCTACAATCACGACCGAGCCTGCAGGAGAGATGCTCTTGCATGTGTGGCCTGTGGCTGTCAAATTCCAGTTCTTGCCTCCTTTATTGGGTGACCCCTTGGAACTTTCAGTTTTTCCCACGGAGGAAACTCTCACTTTCTCCCAGCAGTCATTTAAACTTAACATTTCCCTAGAAGCCAAAGAATCTGTTATTTTGCCTGGTACTCAGTCTTCAGCACAGGGGATTTTGTGAAAATAAAAATCTCCCTTGTCTTCTTTCATCAATGAGGGGAGGAGGAGGCTAGTTGTGCTGAATAAAGAAACCCCTTCGAAATCTAGCTTCTAACTACATCACTCAATTGAATTTTTTTCCCCTCTTAATAGTGACATTTTAATTGCCCTGTCCAATGACCTCTTAACTACCCTATCCAACAGACTTTTTTCAGTCCTCTTCCTTCTCAACATTTGATGCTCTTGATGTCCTTCTTTTGGACACTGTCCAATATGAGATTCTATGATACTCTTCTTTCTTAGTTCTCCTTCTGTGGGCCTGATCAGTACTACTCAATCTCATTTGCTGGTTCCTCATCCAAATCACACTAATTGCAAGTTTCCCTCAATATTCTATCTTGGGCTCTCTTCTCTTTTCTCCCTCCCTTGTGGACTTCATCGGCTCCAGTTTGTTCAATGACCATCACTATTAAGATGAATCCCAGCTCTGTATACAGTTCTAATGTCTCCTGAGCTCCAGTCCCACATTACTAAAACTCAATTGGACATTTCAAACTCTATTTCCCATTGGCATCTCAAACTCAATGTTTCCAAAAATAGAACTCACTTTCTCCTTCACCACCCCACTAAAAAAAGCCACCTCTCTTTCAAACTTAGTCATCACTCCTTAAAAATCATAGGACCTCTCTATATAATTTGCTTCTGAATTCTATTTGAGCTGTTTCTCACCATTAATACGTCAGCTCCTTGAGAGCCTGAGCTATCATGTTTCTTTTATATCCTCAGAACTAAGCCCTTGTAAGCATTTAATAATTATTATTGTTTTTCTTTCATTCATTAATTCTAAACACACAGGCTCATAGCCTTCATTCTCAGTCTCCCTACATAATATTCCAAATCATAATCTGTCTCTACCTCACCTTTTCTATAAGTCTCTTCTTTTCTCCTCTTATAAACAACTACCCTATTTCAGACCCTTATTATTTCTTGACTGCATTATTCCAATGGCCTCCCAGTTCATCTCTCTCCCTTAAGCCTCTTTCCATTTCAATCTATCCTCCACATATCTTTAAAAGTGATTTGTCTAAAGTAGAGGTCTGATCATATCAGCCCTCAAAGCAGTGAAATCCAAGGGCTCCTTATCGTCTCTAGGACCAAATATACAGTCCTATGCTTGGGATTTAAATTTTTTCTCTTCACCTCTAGTCTTCTTTTAACACTTCTTGTTTTCCTACACTTTGCCCCTTTCCATAAACTTTATGATAGAGAAACAAGGACCTACTTTTTATTTCTCATATGCAAAGTTCCACTCATCTCTGTCTTTATAAAGATAACTTCCTAAGCTCTGTCATGTTCACCATCCTCAATTCAACCTCTTACTTTTCTTGCTCCCCCCTTCTCCAACATAAACTAGTGTCTTTTCATCCAATGTTCTAAGGTTACATTTGATCTGCCTTATACATATTTTGCTTGCAACTGTATATGCACATACTCTTTCTAAATATCTGCCTGTGTTCAAGGCAAGGACTCTCATTTTTTTTTTATAGGTTCAGTTCTGGACACATTGCCTGGCACATAGCAGGAACACAGTAAATGTTTTCTTGAATAGCTGTTGATCAATTGATTCTTAAGCTCCAAAAATCTCTCAGGTTTTTAAGGTATGAGCTTATAAATTAATCTATGACCATTTCTCCCCTCAGCAGTTGTTAGTGATATTAATATTTCTGATATCTAAGTCCAAGACCCAACTTTTATGAAGAATTCGGCTGGGAGTTCTGGGGAGATATCTCAGGAATCAAAAGACTAGACATTACACTATACAGAGGACAAAAGGACCCTGGGACACTCAATAAAGCAGCTGCTAAGGATGCTGCCACTGGGGAAGAAAACAGGGCGTGACCACATCTAAGAGGTACTTAGTTGGAGTGGAACAATTAAGAGAGGTAGGGAAGCATAATATCTGAAAACTTGCACTTTCATTCATTTCTCTCTCTCCCTCCACCTCTCTTCTCCTTTTTCTTTTCCCTCTCCCTCTCTAACTGTGCTAAGGTCAAAAGTCACCTGTTCCAGGCTTTCCTTATCTAGTTTTCTCTGCCAAAAATCTTGTCAGGATATTACTCTGATTTGTATTTATCTTGAATTTCCTTAGGTGGATACTTATTGATGCTCTCCAATTGAATCTGAGGTCAGGGATTACACATTAGAATAGACACAGAAAGATAGCATATATTCATATGGATGTATGTGTGCATGTGCATATGTATAAATGTGTATTTATATATGTATATACATATATGTGTGTATATGTATGTGCACCCTCAACATTAGTAGCTTAAAACTATACAAAAACTTTTGCAACATCTTGAATAAACACCTTAAAAGTTGAGTAATATTTTCTCCCCCATGATGAACACATGAATATGCTAACAGTTTCCTCTATCTTAGAAACTAGCAGCTTTACCTAGTTATGGCCCTTTCCTCAAGTAACCTAAAATCATAAAGCATACACTAATTTAGCATTAGAATTGGAAAGAACTGGAAAGAATGCCAAAGATCATCTATGTATGCAGTCCAAACTCCTCATTTTATAGATGAGTAAACTGAGGCACAGAAACAAAAAGGATTTGTCAGTCACACCAAGATGATCATAGCACCCATTTCTTTGGGAATCACCTTGTCATTAAAGTGTTATTTTTACTAAATATATATATATATATATATATATATATATTTTTTTTTTTATTTTCCTATGGCCATGAATTTAATCAGGGGCATTTTTCTTCAGAGGTATGCATATCCTGCCCAGGTCTCAAAACCATGAATTCAGATTCTTTTGGTTTGCATACGTTGCCAGGAGTATTGGCATCCCACCTCTTATGCAAAATGAAAATAGACTTCAGGTGTGAATAAAAACTGTCATGTGAGTAATCAAGGTGTGTGAGCACACATATGCACAAAGCACACATCATATTCAGGAAACATATGGCCACTGGAAATAGGTGAATTGCATATTCATTAAATTATTTAGTAAATTGGGACATTTCATATTAAAAGCAGCACATGGTGAAATACAAATGGTATGTGACTTGGATATTTCCAGGGACAAACCTTTGGTTCATAGAAAGAGGATTTGTCTCTTAAAATGAGAATAGCCCTTCCAGTAGGCGAACAAAGGCAAAGATAGAAAGTTGGCCACTTTGATTCACGATTTTCCAAAACTTCCAAATAGGCAATTAAATATTAATGGGTCAGGGAACTCCAAGGACTATAAGTTCACCTTGAAATCTAGGGAATGTAACTGATGTTATTAAAGCTAAGAAAATATCATTATAGCAGCAACTAGGGTGACCACTAGGACTTGGGCTCAAGGTATTGAATTTGGAGAACACCAAAGGGGTTTGCAGTCCATCAACAGAAGAGGGAAAAAAAACCAAAAGAAACAAAAACAAAGCTTAACTTTAATTTAAAAAAGCTTACTTTTAAAAAGTGAAATAGTCAAGATTTAAAATTTGCAGAGATCACATTTCTTTGCCCCCTATCACTATGTTTCAGGTGAAGTCCTCCACAAACTAGCTATTCTATATCCTCCCAGTTATGCCAGCTTAAAACATTGATTTTAGGATACATTTAATTTCATTTCCCAGGTATACACAAACACACATAACTTGTTATATTTACATAAATATATATGTATATATATATACATATATATGTATATACATATACATATATATATGTACACACACATATATGCACACAAATGCTAGATATGGCTTTGGGAATCAGGAAATGTGGCATGGTTTGTTTTCATCAACCACCATTAGATATCAAGTAGAACTACGGAAAGGAAGTCAGGAGCCTCTGATAATTGCCTGTAGTTTTCTTTTCTTTTTTAATTTTGAGTTTTAAATTTCTCCCTCCCTCTCTTTCCTCACCCTCATCATTGAAAAAGCAATCAATTTTACATAGGTTATATATGTGCAGCCATGCAAAACATGTTTCTATATCAGTTATATCCTGAAAGAAAACACAGATAAAAAAATAAAAATAAATTCAGTACATAAAAAGTATACTTCAATTTGCATTTGAATTCCATTCATTCTTTTTCTGGAGATGGATGGATATTTCATCATAAGTCTTTCAAAATTGTCTTTGATTATGAGATTGCTAAGAATAGTAAGTCATTTACAGTTGGTCATCATACAATATTGTTGTTACTATATACAGCGTTGTCCTGGTGTTCTGCTCATTTCACTTTGCATCAGTTCGTGTAAGTCTTTACTGTTATTTTTTTTTCTGAAAAAAAATCATCTTGCTCCTTATTTCTTATAGCACGATAGTATTTCATCACAATCATACACAATGACTTGTGTAGTCATTACCCAATTGATGGACATCCCCTCAATTTCTAATTCTTTATCACCTCAAAAAGAAATGAATACATATTTTGTGCATATAGGCTCTTTTACTTTTATTTTTTTCTCTTTGGGATACAGACCTAGTGGCGGTATTACTTGGTCAAAGATCATGCACAGTTTTGTAGCCCTTTGCACATAGTACCAAATTGCTCTACAGAATGGTTTAATCAGTTTATAATTTCACCAATAGTTAATTAGTTTCTCAGTTTTCCCATATCCCCTCTAACATTTGTCATTTTCCTTTTCTGTCATTTTTGCCAATCTGCTAGGTGTGGGGTGGTACCTCAGAGTTGCAAATTAAAATTTTGGATTTCTGTAATCAATATTGATTTAGAGCATTTTTTTCATATGACTATAGATAGCTTTGTTTACTTTGTCTGAAAACTGCTGTTCATATCCTTTGATCATTTATCAATTGAGGAATAGCTCTTATTTCTATAAATTTGACTATTAATTCAGAAATGAAATCTTTATAAAACAAGGCTTATTTTTTTACAGTTATGATCACTAGGAATTTCCCTCCATTTTATTTCCCCCCTGTTTATCTTACTCTCTCTCTTTCTCTTTTAACCCTGTCCATTTCAAAAGTGTTTTACTTCTGACTTTTACCTCCCTCAATCTGCCCTCCCTTCTTTTAGCTCTTCTTCTTATCCCCTTTCCATCCTACTTTAGCTGAACATATTTGTTATTTTGAGCCAATTCTGGTGAAAGTAAGATTCACATGCTCCCTCCCATCTCCCACACCTTATCCTTCACTTTAAAAGCTGTTACATGCCTCTTTTGTGTCTGATAATTTACCCCCATTTTACCTCTCCCTTTCCTCTTCTCCCAATACATTCCTCTTTCTTACCCCTTAATTTTTTTTATAGATAATCATCCTGTCATATTCAACTCACACTTATTCTTGTGTGCTCTCTCTCTCTCTCTCTCTCCCTCTCCCTTCTAAGTGCCGTAATAATGAGAAAGTTTTTAGCAGTGACAAGTATCATTTTCCCATGTAGGAATATAAACAATTTAATTTTATTGAATCCCTTATGATTTCTCTTTCCCATTTACCTTTTTATGCTTCTCTTGAGTCTTGTATTTGAAAGTCAAATTTTCCAGAAGTTCTGGTCTTTTCAATAGGAATTTTTAAAAGTACTCTACTTCACTGAATACCCATTTTTCTCCTTGAAGGTTTTTGCTCAGTTTTGCTAGGTAGGTGATTTTTTTTTCTTGTAATCCTAGCTCTTTTCCCTCTAGAATATCATATTCCAAGCCCTCCCATGCTCAAAAAACTACTGTATCTTGAGTTATCTTTATTGTGGCTCCATGATATATGAGTTGCTTCTTTTTGGCTGCTTGCAATAATTTCTTATTGACCTGAGAGCTCAGAAATTTGGCTATAATATTTCTGGGGATTTTCATTTTCGGATCCCTTTCAACAGGTGATCAGTGATTTTATTCCCCCAATTTCCACTTTAATCTCTTGTCCTAGAATATCAGGGGAGTTTTCCTTGATGATTTCTTGAAAGTTGATGTTTAGGTTCTTTTTATTTTTCATCATGGCCTTCAGATATTCTAACAAATCTTGAATTATCTCTTCTAGATCTATTTTCCGGGCCAACTGTTCTTCCAGTGAAGCATTTCACATTTTCTTCCAGTTTTTTTTTTCATTTTGTCTTATTGTTTCTTAATGTCTCATAAAGTCATTAAGTTCCACTTGCCCAATTCTAATTTTTAAGGAATTATATTTTTTCAGTGAACTTTTGAACCATCTTTTCCATTTGACAAATTCTACTTTTTAAGAAGTACTTTTCTTTCTTTCTTTCTTTCTTTCTTTCTTTCTTTTTCTTTTTCTTTTCTTTCTTTCTTTCTTCTTCCTTCCTTTTTTTTTCCTTCCTTCTTTTCTTTCTCTCTTTCTCTCTCTCTCTTTCTTCCTTCCTTCCTTCCTTTTTTCTTTCCTTCCTTCCTTCCTTCCTTCCTCTCCTCCTTCCTTCCTTCCTTCCTTCCTTCCTTCCTTCTCTCTCTCTCTCTCTCTCTCTCTCTCTCTCTCTCTCTCTCTCTCTCTCTTCTCTTCTCTCTTTCTTTCTTTCTTTCTTTCTTTCTTTCTTTCTTTCTTTCTTTCTTTCTTTCTTTCTTCTTCTGAGGCAATTTTGGTTGAGTGACTTACCTAGGGTCACACAGCTAATAAGTGTCAAGTGGCTGGTCTGAGACTGGATTTGAACTCGGGTTCTCCTGACTCCAGAACCAGCGCTCTATCTCCTGCACCACCTAGCTGCTCCAAGGAGTCCTCTTCGGTGAATTCTTGCAGAGCTCTTTTGTCCCATTTGGCCCATCCTGTTTTTCAGGGCGTTCTTCTCTTCATTGGTTTTCATTTGCTTGCTTGTTTGTCTTTGTGCCTCTTTTGCGGTTTGGCCTGTGCTGTTTTTCAAGTTGTGATTTTCTTCAGTATTTTTATTCCTTCTTTACCAGCCTGTTGACTCTTTTTTTTTTCGTGATTTTCTTGCATCACCCTCATTTCTCTTCCTGATTTTTCTTCTGCCTCTATTAATTGATCTTTAACATCCTTTTTGAACTTTTCCATGGCCTTGGATCAATTCACATATTTTTGTCTGCTTCAGATGCAGCAGTTTTTACTTGGTTGTCTTTTGAGTTTGCGCCTTGATCTTCCCTGTCCTCATAGTGACTTTCCCTATAGTCAGGATCTTTTTATCCTATATTTTATCCTATTTCTTGACCTTTAATACTATGATAAAGTGAGGCTCTGTTTCTGTAGCAGAGGTTTTTTTCTTTTTTTTGGTGAAGCTCTTTTCAGAGATAATTCGGGGCACTTTTAAGTTTTCAGTTCTTCTGCAGTGATATGTGCTAGGAAGAGGTATGCTTTCTCCACACCTGGCTTGTGCTTTAGTACGTGAGCAACCACAAACACTCTTTTCCACCCTGAACCTGTGGCCAGGTTCCTATTCCCCTGTAACTCCAAGCTCTAGTGGTCCTCCTCACCCTGGGACTGAGACCCAGGGCTAAGGCCCGGATCCAAGTATGGGCAATGCAACAGAATCCTTCCCTGGGTGCCTGCAGAAGGACCTCTGTAATCTCCTTTTTACCAGTTGTCTGGCCTTGCCATCTGTAGGCTAAGATGTCTGGAAACCACTACTGCTGACAACGATTGCATTACTCCCAAGGTCTACTGCTGGTTTGTCGGGATTGGGCCTGTGCTCAACTATGCTCCACTCTCATTCTGTTGCAACGGACTTTTTCTACCAACCTTCTAAGTCGTCTTGGGCTGGAAAATTATTTCACTCCATCCTTTTGTTGGTTCTGTCACTCCAGGATTTATTTCAAGGAATTTTAAAAGGTTGTTTGAAGAGGTTTGGGGGAAAGCTCAGGCAAGCCCTCCTTTTTCTCCATCCACTTGACTCCACCCCAGTAATTGCCTGTAGAAGACAATCCTTTCTTACTTAAATCAATTCAATATGGATTGATTTTGCCCCAAGCATATGCCAAACACTTGGCTACCCTTTGGCTGGATGCTGGGGGTATATCAAAAGTGACAAACATCAGACCTCTGGGTCACTGTTTCTTAAAGAAGTTCTTCAGTGGATACAGAGCTGAAAGCATTCTTAAAATGATGGCCAAGAAAGCTGGAAGAAATCTCATGGCATCAGTTCAGGACAACTCAAAAGAATCTAGTTATGTGTATGTGAGTATCCTTTCGGACTTATATTTTCATTCTTCTGTGCTTTGTTACTCCTTAGAGAGAGGTTTGTGCACCGAGTTATACTTTAAGCCTTCCTTAGAGCATATACAAAAGTCTAGGTCCCAAAGATTCTGGGGCACAAGGTCAGTCACATATGTGGCCTTTAGAACATTTTCCAAAATTAGCCCTATTCCTTCAGTCTCTGCTTGTGTCCGAGGTCAAGGCACTCTAGAAAGCAGAATTCACAAGACCTTAACCTTGCTTAATTTCTTCAAAAAGTTAACTCTGTCAAAAGATCTCATAGGATGAAGATGTAGAAATCAAATGTTAAGCAGGAAAAAGTGAACTTGTAATTTCATTTCATTTGATCAAATACCTGGAAAAAGAAACAACATCTAACTCCCAGAGTTTTATGCCATGTAGATAGGCTGCTGGTTGCTACAACAATGAAAATGACAGGTTCTCTTTTTCTCTCCCAATATTCTGCTACAAAGAGCCCAATTACCATCTGTGTGCAGACATTTCCCAACTCTACATCCCTAACTTTCTCATTTCTCTCCTAAACATATTCCTGCATCAACAAGTGCTTCTGGACATCCCTTCTGGATATCCTATAGGAATTTCTACTCAGTGGTTTCAAATATCACTTAATCTTTTCCCCTAAATTACCTCCTCCTCATAACTTCCTGTGATCTTGATCAACTAGAGAAGGCCTGCACGAGCTGTGGCCCACGGGCCACTTGCAGCCCACCAAAGGATTTCAGGCAGCCACAAAATATGTAGAGGATAATCTTTGTGCAGGCTTGTTTTAGGGCATTTCCATACTTCCATCCCTAAGGTTCCCAAGCCTGGAGTCATTTTCAACTCTTCATTCTCCCAAACAACAAATATCAGATTAATTAAGTCTCATTAATCACTAAGATCTCAAATATTGGGTTAACTCAACAACATCTCACCCTCCTCTCTTCTGCAGAAGCCACAACCATCATTCTTTCTCATTACATTTGTCTGGACTGTTTCAGTAGTCTGTTAATTGGTTTTCTGGCTTGGAGTCTCTCCCCTCTTCCATCCAGTCAGCACACGTCTAACAAATTGATATTCTTAAAGCAGAGATGTGACCATGTTAGTGGCTTACTTAATAAGCTTTGGAGATTCCCTGTGGCCTCTAGGATAAAAGATAAATACCTCCTTTTAGCACATAAAACCCTGTACTATCTGGCTCCAATCTATCTTTGCTAGCTGATTCCACAGTACTCCCTCTCATGTTCTATATATTTTTAACTAAATTGGCTTACCTGATGATCCTAACATCTGATATTCCATCTCTCATCTTCATGTCTTTTAATATAGGCATTCCAGAGCTTAGCACAATGCCTGGCACATAATAGGCACTTAATGTTTATTGACGGAAAGACTCTGATCTATGTCTGGAATGTTCTCCTTTCTCACTTTTGTTTACTAAAGTTCCTAGCTCCATTGAAGTTATAAGTCAAAGGGTTGTTCAGTCATTCAGTAGTGTCCAACTCCATGTAACCCCATGGACTTTTGCCCATTTTTTGGCAAGCATACTTGTCTGGTTTGCCATTTCCTTCTCCAGTGTGCCCCCATTTTAAATATGAGGAGCATAGTAAGTATCTGAGGCCAGATTTGATCTTAGATCTTTCTGACTCTAAACCTGGCGCTCTGTCCACTTTGCCATGTAGCTGCCTATAGATCAAGTGGTGCCCCCTCAATAAATTATTTTCTATTCCCTCCACTTCTTAGTGCCCCCACTAACTTACAGTTCATGTGGTATGTTTGTATATATGTTGCATCCTCTCAATAGTGTGAGCATTTGAGGGAAGGGGTTTTCTCATTTTTTTGTTATTTTATCCCCAAACTATCATAGTGCATTGAAAATAGTCCATGCTCTATTGAGGCTTGCTGAATTGAGTTGATTTAGTGATTTTAGAACTACCCAGTTCACTGTTTTCTTTTCTTTTTTTGCTTTTTTTGGTGAGGCAATTGGGATTAAGCAACTTGGTCAGGCTCACACAACTAGTAAGTTTAAAGCATCTGAGATCTGATTTAAAGTCAGGTCCTCCTGATTCCAAGGCCAGAGCTCTATCTAATGAATCACCTACCCTCTCTCCCATTTTTTAAAATGCTGAGTAAAAGTAAAATATTTAATCAGAATAGCTACTTACAATCAGAATGAGGTTCAGCTCGGCTATTATTTCTGACGTACAACTTCCCCATGACCGTACCCCTCCTCCATTTGCTACATTTCTGTCTTCAAATTATTGTATGTTTATTTATCTTTTGGAATGGCATATGGAGAAGAACACTGAATTTTCCTTTCTTGACACAAATGATGTCAACTTAGAATCAGCCTCCATTTCATTGTACAAAAGCATTCATGTTTGGTTTTTTTTTTTTGAGGAGGGAGCTTCATTGACCCCAGATCTTCAGCCACAAAAGTCAAAAGACAAACAAAATCTTAACCCTGTAAGATTTCCACATTAACAACAAATTAACAGATTAGAAAATCCTTGTCTCTTCTCCAGGGACTCAAAATAAAAGTCTAGTGACTAATACTCAAAATCGGTGGGAATAGGTCATATGGGAAAACCTCCGTTGAGGTTTGAGAGTGACTGAGCGTGGAACAGTAGGAAGAGCAATAAGCCTGCAGTCAGATAGATTTGGGGCTGAATCCTTCCTCAGATGGTTATTACCTTTGTCAGGTAAGCTGAGCAGGTCATTTGAACTCTGTGCATCCCAATTGGATTGTCTATAAAATTAAGGGCAACTTCCTCACCTCTAAGGTCCTTTTTGGTTCTACATCTATGACCTAAAAGCCTATAAAACTTAGCATTTTGGCAGACCAATAAATGCTTTTCTATACCTCCACTTACAACTATGGATGAAATAAAACTTTTTTTTACTTGTATCCTAAATTGCAAATAGTGTAATTTCTTTCCATGATAGTATGTCTATATTACATTTATTTACCACCCCATAGAATACAATGACGCCTCTGTGAAAGTCATAACATTTTTAAAAATTCTATCTTTTTTTGCCAGTACCTAGCAAAGTATCTTGATAAATATTTATTGCATTGAACTTTTGACTAATTTCCAATATTCTCCCATTCCTGTGTTTACAGAGTGATTTACACATTACTATATATGGATCCTGTCTTCAAAACACTTATTCTAGAAAGGAAATTTTTACATAAAATAAGCAAATTATTTAACAATAACCAACAACATAAATATCTTTTATTTATACAATATCCTTTTTACCAATAAAGAAACTGAGGCCCAGAGAGAAAAACTGACTTGCCTAGGGTAATGCAGCTAATGACAGAGTCAGGTATGGAAATCAAGTCTTTTTTGAATTTAACCCCCAGCACTTTTCTCACTAAACCACACAAACTATTAAAAACCAGTAAATGTGGCAGGTAGATGGCATAGTTGATAGAGCACTGGCCCCGAAGTCAAGAGGACCTGAGTTCAAATCTAGTGTCAGACATTCAACCTTGACTAGCGGTGTAACACTTACTAGCTATATAATACTTAAAGCTGTGTAACCCTGGGCAAGTCACTTAATCCTTGCAAAAAAAAAAAAAGCAACAACAGTCAGTTCCAGTGCATTCTATTCAGTTCTCATAGAAGTTATTTTGAATTTAACTTCCCTTTTGTTTTATTTTCAAATTTCTAAAGTTTTTCATACATACTGCAAGTGTTACATCAAAATCACTTCCATCCCTCAAACTCCTATGCACATAAGACTTCACTAAGCCAGCTAGGTGGTGCAGTGGATAGAGTGTCAGGCCTAAAGTCAGGAAGACCTGAATTCAAATCTAGCATGGGATACTTCCTAACTGTGTGGCCTTAGTTTCTTTATCTGTAACATGAGCTGGAGAAAAAAATGGTAAACCACTTTAGTTTGCCAATAAAACCCTCATAAAGAGCCAGACATGACTGAAATGACTAAAAAACCAATTCAGGAGCCCCCATGCTTTTCTATATTTCTTAGCCCTGATTCATCAGTGTGGGGAGTTTTTATACTAGCAATTTCCCACACTGAAGAAATTGCAAATCCAGACACAAAATAAAACAGAATTAAAAAAAAAGAAAGTAAAATAGAACAGGGTCTTAGGGCCTGGAGATGTTCAGTGAGAGGAAGAAGTACAGTACTGGTACGGTCTTCTATGTAAGGTGCTATGGTATGGGATTCTGGGATGTTAAAGAACACTGTGAAAAGAATAGGATCTAGGGAAGAAAGGGAAGGTTCTGAATATATTCTCTACCCTCTTCACAATTGAATTTATTGTGGTCCTCACTTTATCAACAAATTTATATCCATTTAAAGGACACTCTGTTTAGGATTTTTTATACAAAGTGAAGTTAGTATGGTAAAGTGCTGAAGGCATATGACTTAGAATGAGGTCTGGTTCAATCTCACACCTGCCCACATACTAGGTTGGTTTGTTGTTTCTGTTGTTGTTTTGTTTTGTTTTTATCTTCTGCATATCAATCTCCTCTCTAGGTACTAGACTCATGTACCTTTAAAATTAGTGGATTTTATTAAATGATCTGTACGGTCTCTTCTAGTGCTCATATTCTGTGATATTGTGAATCACCTGCCACCAGTCATCATGTTTTCATATTTAATTAGGTATCTAGGTTAGATGTATGTAGTATTCAGGGAGGACTAGCAGCCTTGGTGTGAGGGCTTGCTGAGCCCTTTTTAGGGCTGCTTCTCCATCTTTGGTGTCCGCTTCTCACCCAACCCTTACATATGACTCTCAAAAGCTACGGCATGCACAGCAGCCAGACCCCAGAAAAACCACCTTGACAGGTGGGCTAAAGCAATAAGCCTCAAACTCATCAGTAAGTTAGGGGGATGTCTACCCTAAGCATGTAAAGACTCCCCCAGCAGAATGGCTGGATGAGAATAGTTTGTTCCATTATTTTGCCCAACTATATGCCAACAAATTTGACAATCTTAGTGAAATGGATACATATTTACAAAAACATAAATTGCCCAGATTAACAGAAGAGGAAGTAAAATACTTAAACAGCCCCATCTCAGAAAAAGAAATTGAACAAGCCATTCATGAACTCCATAGGAAAAAATCTCCAGGTCCATATGGATTTACATGTGAATTCTATCAAACATTTAAAGAAAAATTAATTCTAATACTATATAGACTATTTGAGAAAATAGGTGAAAAAGGAGTCTTACCAAATTCTTTTTATGATACAAATATGGTGCTAATACCTAAATCAGGAAGAGTCAAAACAGAGAAAGAAAATTATAGGCCAATTTCTCTCATGAATATATATGCAAAAATTTTTAACAAAATATTAGCAAATAGATTACAGCAACCTATCACAAGAATAATACACTATGACCAGGTAGGATTTACACCAGGAATTCAGGGCTGGTTCAATATTAGGAAAACCATTCACATAATTGAGCATATCAACAACAAAACTAACAGAAACCACATGATCATCACAATAGATGCAGAAAAAGATTTTAACAAAATATAACACCCATGCCTATTAAAAATGATAGAGAGCATAGGTATGAATGAAGTCTTCCTTAAAATAACAAACAGCATCTACATAAAACCTTCAATAAATATTATATGTACTGGGGACAAGCTAGAAGCATTTCCAATAAGATCAAGAGTGAAACAAGGAAGCCCATTATCACCATTGTTCAATATCTTGCTGGAAATGGTAGCTTTAGCAAAGAAAAAGAAATTGAAGGTGTTAGAATAGGCAAAGAAGAAACAAAGCCATCACTCTTTGCAGATGACATGATGATATACTTAGAGAATCCTAGAGAACCAAATAAAAAAAAACTACTTGAAATAACAGACAACTTTAGTAAAGTTGAAGGCTATAAAATAAATCCACATAAATCATTGGCATTTCTATATATTACCAACAAAGCCCAACACCAAGAAATAGAAAGAAAAATTCCATTTAAATTTACTGTAGACATTATAAAATATTTAGGAGTCAACTTACAGAAACAAACCCAGGACCTATATGAACACAATTACACAATACTTTTCACACAAATAAAGTCAGATCTAAATAATTGGGAAAACATCAGTTGCTCATGGGTAGGCCGAACTAATATAATAAAAATGACAATTCTACTTAAACTGACTTACTTGTTCAGTGCCATACCAATCAAACTACCAAAAATTATTATATAGAGCTAGAAAAAATAATAACAAGATTCATTTTGAATAACAAAGGTCCATAATATCAATGGAACTAATGAAAAGAAATGCAGGAGAAGGTGACCTAGGTGTCCCAGATCTTAAAATTTATTAAAAAGCAGCAATCATCAAAATTAATTGGCACTGGCCAAGACACAGAGTGGTGGATCAATGGAATAAGTTAGGTATGCAAGACCTACTAGTTACTGACTATAGTAATCTACTATTTGAGAAATCCAAAAACCCCAGCTTCTGGGATAAGAACTTACTCTCTGAAAAAAGTTCCAAGGAAAACTGGAAAAGAATATGGCAGAAACTAGGCATAGACCAAAATCTCACATCATATACTAAAATAAAGTCAAAATGGGTTCATGATTTAGATACAAAGACTGATACTATAAGCAAACTGGGAGACCAAGGGTTTATGGAGAATAGAAGAATTAATGACCAAACAGGAGATAGAGAACATTATGAAATGCAAAATGGATAATTTTGATTACATTAAATTGAAAAGCTTTTGCACAAACAAATCCAGTGCAACCAAGATTAGAAGGAAGGTAGAAAATTGGGAAAGAATTTTTACAACCAGTCTCTCTGATAAGGGCCTCATTTCTAAAATATATAGAGAAGTAAGTCAAATTTATAAGAATACAAGTCATTCCCCAATTGATAAATGGTCAAAAGATATGAACAGGCAGTTCTCAGATGAAGAAATTATAGCCATCTATAGTCATATGAAAAATGTTCTAAATCACTATTGATTAGAGAAATGCAAATCAAAACAACTCTGAGGTACCACATCACACCTATCAGATTGGCCAATATGACAAAACAGGAAAATGATAAATGTTGGAGAAGATGTGGGAAAATTGGAACACTAATACATTGTTGGTGGAGTTGTGAAATGATCCAACCATTTTGGATAACAAATTGGAACTACGCCCAAAAGGCTATAAAAATGTTCATACCCTTTGACCCAGCAATAGCACTTCTAGGGCTATATCCCAAAGAGATCATACAAATAGGAGAAGGACCCACATGTACACAAATATGCATAGCACCTCTTTTTGTAGTGGCAAAGAATCGGAAATTGAGAAGATGCCTATCAATTGGGGAATGGCTGAGCAAGTTGTGGTATATGAATGTAATGGAGTTCTACTGTGCTATAAGAAAGGATGAACAGGCTGACTTCGAGAAAACCTGGAAAGACTTGAATGGTCTGATGCTGACTGAAGCGAGCAGAACCAAGAGAACATTGCATATAATAACAGTCATGTTGTGCGATGACTAATATTGATAAACTTAACCCTTCTCAGCAATATAAGGATCTAAGACATCTCCAGATGCCTTGTGATAGAAAATGCTATCCACATCCAAAGAAAGAACTATGAAAGTTGAATTGCTATTTTTTTTCTTCTGAGTTCTGTTTCCTCTTTCTGATGGTTCCTCCTACTGGTTTTAATTTTTACTTACAATATCACTGATGTGAAAATATTTTAAATAGGAATGTAAATGTATAGCCTATATAAGATTGTGTGTTGTCTTGGGGAGGATGATGGGGAGAAAGGGAAAGAAAGATTTTAAACTCAAAAGCATGTGGAAGTGATTTTTGATAAATCAAAATAAATTAATAAAAAAAGAAAAAGACACGAACAATAGGGAAAGTGAAGAATTCTGTCATTCTTTAATAAGTAATATTTAGATCATTTCAGAATTATCGAATGGTTGTGGCACAGAAAGCAGAAAGGCATTTGGTCATTCTGATTATTTTTGTTGTTGTTTAGTTGAATGGTCATATCTGACACTATAACCTCATTTAGGGTCTCTCTTTTTTTCTTTTTTCATTAATTTATTTTAATTTATCAACAATCACTTCCATAAGTATTTGAGTTTTAATTTTTTCTCCCCCTCCCTTCCTGCCTCCCTCCCCAAGATGAAATGCAATGTGATATAGGCTATACATATACATTCTTATTAAATATATTTTCATAGTAGTCATGTTGTAAAGAAGAATTAGAACCAATAGGAGGAACCACAAGAAAGAGAAAAGAAAACAAAACAGAAGAAAAAAATAGCAAATAGTATTCTTTGATCTGCATTCAAACTCCATAGTTCTTTCTTTGGATACGGATAGAATTTTCCATTACGAAACCTTTGGAGATGTCTTAGACCCCTGAATTGCTGTGAAGGGATAAGTCTATCAAAGTTAGTCATTGTATAACATGGCTGTTACTGTGTACCATCTTCTTCTGGTTCTGCTCATTTCACTCAGCATCAGTCCATACAATCTTTTTTCCAGATTTGTCTGAAGTCCCACTGCTCATCATTTCTTATAGCACAATACTATTCCATTATAGTCATATGCCACAACTTGTTCAGCCATTCCCCAATTAATGGGGTATTCCCTCAATTCCCAATTCTTTGCCACCACAAAAAGAGCTGCTATAAATAGTTTTGTACATATGTGTCCTTTTCCCATTTTTATGTTCTCTTTGGGATACAGCCTTAGAAGTTCTATTGCTGGGTCAAAGAGTATGCACCGGGGAAGCTAGGTGGTGCAGTGGATAGAACACCAGCCCTGGAGTCAGGAAGACCTGAGTTCAAATCCAGCCTCAGACACATAGCACTTACTAGCTGTGTAACTCTTGCCTAGTCACTTAATCTCAATTGCCTCAATAAAAAACAAACAAACAAACAAAAAAAGAGTATGGACATTTTTATAGCCTTTTGGTCATAGTTCAAAACTGCTCTCCAAAATGGTTGGATCATTTCACAACTCCACCAACAATGCATTAATACTGAAATTTTCCCACATCTTCTCCAACATGTATCATTTTCCTGTTTCGTCGTGTTGGCAATCTGATAGGTGTGATGTGGTACCTCAGAGTTGTTTTGATTTGCATTTCTCTAATCAATAGTGATTTAGAATATTTTTTTCATGTGACTATAGATGGCTTTTATTTCTTCATATGAGAACTTCCTGTTCATATCCTTTGACCATTTATCAATTGGGGAATGACTTGTATTATTATAAATTTGACTTAGTTCTCTATATACTTTAGAAATGAGGCCCTTATCAAAGAGAATTTTTGTAAAAAAACCTTTTCCAATTTTCTACTCTCTTTCTAATCTTGGTTTCACTGGCTTTGTGCAAAAAAAACACCTTTTCAATTTAATGTAATCGAAATTATCCTTTTGCATTTCATAATGTTCTCTATCTCCTGTTTGGTCATTAATTCTTCTATTCTCCATAAACCTTGGTCTCCCATTTTGCTTATAGTATCAGTCTTTATATCTCAATCATGAATCCATTTTGACTTTATTTTGGTAGATGGAATGAGATTTTGGTCTATGCCTAGTTTCTGCCATACTCATTTCCAGTTTTCCCAGCAGTTTTTATTCAAAGAAGCTAGGATCTTTCGGTTTTTCAAATACTAGATTACTATAGTCATTAACTAGTGTGTCTTGCATACCTAACTTATTCCACTGATCCACCATTCTATGTCTTAGCCAGTACCATTTAGTTTTAATGATTGCTGCTTTATAATACAATTTAAGACCTGTGACAGCTAGGCCACGTTCCCCTGCATTTCTTTTCATCAGTTCCCTTGATATTATGGACCTTTGTTATTTCAGATGAATCTTGTTATTATTTTTTCTAGCTCTATACAATAATTTTTGGTAGTTTGATTGGTATGGCATTGAATAAGTAAGTTAGTTTAAGTAGAATTGTCATTTTTATTATATTAGCTCAGCCTACCTATGAGCAATCGATGTTTTTTCCAATTATTTAGATCTGACTTTATTTGTGTGAAAAGTGTTGTATAATTGTGTTCATATAGTTCCTGGGTTTGTTTCTGTAAGTTGATTCCTAAATATTTTACAATGTGTATTGTAAGTTTAAATGGAATTTCTCTTTCTATTTCTTGGTGTTGGGGTTTGTTGGTAATATGTAGACATTCCAATGATTTATATGAGTTTATTTTATAGCCTTCAACTTTGCTAAATTTGTTTGTTATTTCAAGTAGCTTTTTTTTTACTTTATTCTCTAGGATTCTCCAAGTATATCATCATGTCATCTGCAAAGAGTGATTGTTTTGTTTCTTCTTTGCCTATTCTAATACCTTCAATTTCTTTCTTCTCTTATTGTTAAAGCTACCATTTCCAGTAAGACATTGAACAACAGTGGTGATAATGGACATTCTTGTTTCACTCTTTATCTTTCTGGGAATGCTTCTGGCTTGTCCCCATTATACGTGATGCTTGTTGAAGGTTTTAGGTATGTGCTACTTATTATTTTAAGGAAGTCTCCATTTTTTCCTATGCTTTCTAGTATTTTTAAGAGGAATGGGTATTATATTTTGTTAAAAAGCCTTTTCTTCATCTCTTGAGATGATCATGTGGTTTCTGTTAGTTTTGTTGTTGATATGATCAATTATGCTGATAGTTTTTCTAATACTGAACCAGCCCTGCATTTGTGGTATAAATCTTACCCGGTATTACTCTTGTGATAAGTTGCTATAATCTATTTGCTAATATTTTATTTAAAATTTTTGTGCCTAAATTCATTAGAAAAATCAGTCTGTAATTTTCTTTCTCGGTTTTGACTCTTCCTGCTTTAAATATCAGCACCATGTTTGTATCATAGAAAGAATTTAACACTTATTTTTCCAAATAGTCTATATGGTACTGGAATTAATTTTTCTTTAAATGTGTGATAGAATTTTCTCATAAATCCATCTGTCCCTGGATATTTTTTCTAGGGACTTTATGAATGGCTTGTTCAATTTCTTTTTCTGAGATGAGATTATTTAATATTTTACTTCCTCTTCTGTTAATCTGGTCAATTTATATCTTTTTGTAAATATTCATCCATTTCCACAAGATTGTCAAATTTATTAGCATACATTTGAACAAAATAGTGCCTAATTATTATTTTAATTTCCTCTTCCTTGGTGATGGATTCATCCTTTTAATTTTTGATATTGGTAATTTGGTTTTCTACTTTCTTTGTTTTTAAATTAAATTGACTAAAGGTCTATCTAGTTTATTTTTTTTCTTTCATAAAATCAGATTATAGTTTTATTTATTAGTTCAATAGTTTTCTTAATTTCAATTTTGTTAATTTCTCCTTTGGTTTTATATGTTCCTAATTTGCTGTGTAACTGAAAATTTTTGATCTGTTCTTTTACTATTTTATTTTATTTTATTTTTTTGTTTTTAGTCTCATGCCCAATTCATTAATCTCCTCTTTCTCTATTTTGGAGTTTTCTTGGAAAAGATACTGGTGTGGTTTACCATCTCATTTGCAGCTCATTTTGTATTTGAGGAAACTGAGGTAAACAGGGTTAATTGATTTGCCCAGGGTCATGCAGCACTTCTGATTCCAGGGCAAGTGTTCATTAAGATAAATAAAATATTGAAATGAAAGACACATGAAAATGTATTTCAATCTGTTGTGTGGTTGGGACACAATCAAATCTCCCCTTCTAGTCAATACATTTCATATTTTGAAGGTAGACAAAGACAATGCTTTGGGTATAAACATCTCATATTATCCAAATGTCTAATATCAGCTTCACTTACTTTATACTTAATTTACTGAACAAGGGAAGTTAAACATGTTTGTTTAATAGAAAAGTGGAGGGCAGGAAGAAGTAGGAAATGGAAATGTGGGAAAGGGAGAGGGAATCAGAAAGTGAAAAGAATAGAGAGAAGGCAAGAGGGAAGGAAAAGGAAAGAGAAGAAGAGAGAAAAGAAGAAGACAGGACAGAATGAGAAAGGAGAGAAGAGGGGAGGAGAATGGAGGCGAGAGAAGAGAAGAAATCTAATTCCTCTTTGATCATTTATATTTTTCCTTCTATTATAAAATTTGGCATCCTCCCATTTTCCAGTCCTTAGCATTTGTACTTATCAGAGGAAAAAGGAATAAAAGATGTCTAAGGATCAATATGGATATAATTTTAAAAAAGATCATGTCCCCCATTTACTGATTATCTATAATTCATAGAGGGTTATGAAAACAAATTAAGCAGGGAGAAGAATAAATTCAAGTCCACAGCAGCAACTTTCTGCCTACAATGGTTAAATGGATAGAAGTTATGGACAGGTAACTTTCAGAAAAAAATAAGAAAAAGTTGCACATAATTACCTAACTTAAATAAAATGATTAATCTTATTAGTAAGCAAAAAGATAGAAATCAAACTTTGAGGCATCACCTTAGACCCATTAATTTGGCACAAATTACTAAGAGCAAACACATGCAATGTTGGCATACTTATGATGAAACAGGTATTCTATCATCTGATGGAGTAGAAAATTTGTATAATGTTTTTGGAGAACAAAATGACTGCATACAGTAAAGAATCCAAAAAATAACAATAATTCTCTACTCAATAATTTTTCTTTTGATAGTGTTGTCAACTGGTAATGTAAGAACAACAAGCATAAAGAGCTGTGAAAAAAAAATCATACACATACACACACACATATACACACACTCACATACATACACCAAACAAACCAAAATCTATGAGCATCCTAAATGTCCAACAACATAGGAAAATGCTTAAATAAATTGTGTAAATTTTTTGTAATGCAAAACTAAAAGTAATTAAGATGGACTAGTAGACTAATTGCAAAGAACTGGAAAGACCTTTATAAATTAATTTAAAACAAATGAAGTAGAACCAACCAAATGGAATATACATGAACAGAGATTATATGGGGGAGGGAAATGAATGAAAATCCTGTGGTAGATTTAAAAGATGAAGTAGAAAATATATTTTATATGTTTATATGTTATTGTAAATAAAAATAGTTATTCAGCATTGATAGTTTATATTGATGATTAAGGCTGAACTTTCGATAATTTAATTTTTAAAAAGGAAAAAAATGAGTGAATGTGAAAATGACAACAACAAAAACACACTTATTACGTGCTTACACTGTTCTATGTATGTGGGGTACAATTAGGAAAGAAAAAAAGTAATGCAAATAAGAAAAGACAAGACTTTTATAACCTCCCTATGTCTTTATTTTATCGATGTACACATGCGTGTGCACACACAAATCCACACGCAAACATTAATTAAAACATTCTGTGTGTAAGGCACTGTGCTAGATGCCAGGGGTGATTCAATTCAACAAGAGCTCCTTCTTCCCCCCCCTCTTTATTTTATATCTTTCAATCATTTTACTTCACTATCTTCTCCTCACTGTGGGCTTACATGAAGAGATTGTCCTTCCGTTTGCAAAGGTTGAGCCTCCCACATGCATCTTTGATCCCATTCCCTCTTGTTTTTAGCAGATTGATCCACTGTAATCAATATGTTCCTCAACACTAGCTTCTTCTCTGCTGGTCCAAACAAACCCATGTCTCCTCATCCTTTCAAAGAACTGCACGTGATTGTGCTTTCTTTCTGGGTTTTTTTTTGGGGGGGTAGGCAATTGGGGTTAAGTAGGTTGCCCAAAGCCACACAGCTAGTTAAGTATTAAGTGTCTGAGGCCGAATTTGAACTCAGGTCCTCCTGACTCCAAGGCTGGAGCTCTATCCATTGAGCCACCTAGCTGCCCCAAACAGATAACTGTCAGGAGTGGGATTCGAATGTGATTGCACTTTCCCCTGTAACTATTGCACCATCATTTTTTGGTTGTTGTTTTGGCTAAACTCCTTAAAAAGCATCTAGACTTAATGCTTTCACTCCATCTCCTCTCACTGACTTCTCAAGCTTCTGCTATCTGGATTGTGGATTTAATCATTCATATGAAATTTCTCACTGCAAAGTGAACATCTAATGATCTTGTTTCAATTTTCATTCTTTTTGACCTCTCTGCAATGTCTGACACTTTTGGTCACCTTCACACTAGTCTCTCCTCTCTAGATCCATTTCACCCTGTTTTCCTCTGGTTTCATCCCTTAGTTATTGTTTGATGAGAACACAAAACTTTAAGTATTTATTGACTCCCTAGAATATGTTGGATAGAATTGAATGAAATAAAAGGATTCCATAAGATACTAGTTATACCTAGTGGGAGTTTTAACTTAGTTGGGGAGCTTCCAGTGTAACTCAAATGAAGAAATAAATATAGTGATAGACTTCTAATTTCCATGTAGGGCATTCCTTCTACTGGCATAAAGTGGCACCCACTCTGCAATTTGTAAGCTTAGACATTTTGCAGAGCACTGAAAGGTTAAATGACTTACTTTGGGCAACAGACATGATGCTAGTTGGAGGCACGTCTTGAACTCAGGTCTTTCTGACACCTATGCTGTCTCTTTAGTTGCAGTGCCATATTGACGCACACATGAAATAATTAAAGAATTTATAATTTTGACTACACTCAGCAGTTAAAGGGTGTGAAACAGATCAATGCAAGATTCTTTATCAATAAGTCAATAAGAGTATTGGAGAAGACCTCATTGACTTAATTTTTCAATGCCCCAAATCTCCAATGTTATAACTTTTAGCAATGTCACTATGCATAGGAATGTTTCTTACCAGGACCTCCTTACCTATGAGGAAATGGAGTCTGAGAGAGGTTACATGACTTACTTAAGGTCACACGTCAGAAACTGATTTAAAACCCAGATCAAAATGTTTCATTCTGGTTTTGTCTTTTTATTCAAAGAGGCTTACAAATTTGGATTCAGGGAGCTAAATTTTTCTCCCTCTTCTTAAAGATAATAAAACCATTTTAAAAGAGAATCTAGAGAGTGTATTCATTGGTTTAGGGAGCAGCCATCCAGGTGATGTTCCATGACCTTGGATTCTGAAGTAAGTTTGTAAAAATCTGGTCTTATAAGACCTCAAAGCATTAATTTTAAAATGTCTACCAAGGAATGGCTAAACACGTTATCACACATGAATGTCACGGAATATTAGCACGCTATAAAAAATGATGAATACAGAAAACCATGGGAAGTCTTACTAGAACTTATAAAGAATAAAGTAAGCAGATCCAGGAAAGCCAAATACCCAATGAGTACAATAATGCAAATAGAAAGAATAGCAGCTACCAATCCAAACAATCAGTATTCTGTGAAATTAGAAATAATAAAATTGACCTCAGAAAAGAAATATTAAAAAATGTCCCTTTGGATAATTTGCAGATGATAGGGTTTGGAAGTGTGGAGCAATGCATATAATATCAGATTTTATTTTTCAATTTGCTGATCAATTTTGCTGAATTACTCATTGATAATCTTTTTTTTTTTACTCTTAAAAATGTCCTTTAGGGGAGAGAGCTAAATACAGGATATAGATAAACATTTAGTTAATGAAAACATACATCAGAAGATATGAAAATTCATTAAAAACTAAAATATCTACCAAATATTCCAAAATTTGACCTACATTCAGATATACCAGAATGTCATCATTATATGATTCTCAGAGTCCAATGGGATTATACTGTTTGACCTTCACTTTCAAAGAGGACCTATTATGTCATGGGTGATGTCTCGACTTCTACATGAATTGGATTTAAGTCAAACAGAATTATGCAAAGTTGTCAGCCTTATTCTGTTTCCTGAGTCATAGAATTCCAGTAACGGGACAAAAGTCAAGATAACTAGTGATGGCCCAGGATACAGTGGAAGACCTTGGTGTCTTCAATGCCTGACTAAACTATAAGCACTTGAGAATATCTGCTTCAGCCACCTTCGTGGCCCTTGAAACAAGCTGTTTTCATCTTCCAAGTTCCACCAGCGGAAGTTTTCAAATTCTTGGGGTAGACATCCCACCTAATTCCCTGATGTGTTTGAGTCCTATTGGTTACCCCCAACCTGGGTTAGTTCATCTGTCAAACTAGTTTTATTAGAGTGTGGGTACTGCACATGCTACAGCTTCTTGGAGTCATAGGTAAGAGATAAGTGAATGCAGACACTAAAGGTGGATGGGAAGCCCTACAAGCCCTCATGCTGCAGGTGTTTGTCCTCCCTGAATACTCCATATACCCCAATGGCATCATAGCTAAGCCTTTTAGGCACTTCTACCATTGAAAAATACAGAGTCAGAATCATTTGATCAATAATATCAAGTGAGGCATAAATAAGAAAACTTATCTACCCTGAAGATTCCAGTCATATTTGTGGAGAATGAACAGGTACATATCCAAATGGAAGAGGAATCTCCCCTGAAAATGTCCCTGCTTACAGATATCATTTTCTGCTTAAATCAAGCTCAAGAACACTGATGAGTGTCTCAAATCATACAAATAATACAAAGAATAATTCCAAAGAATTTACACAAGGGAAGTTGCAGTGGGAGTGGATGAAGAATAACTATTGTCCAGAAAATGTGACATGTAACTGGACAGATTGATAATTTAGTTGTTGCATCAGTACACATATCTGGAGAGACAATACAAATTAGGATGAGAGGGAAATAGAAAATTTAATAGGAAGAGACAGATGGATTAGATTGCTTTTGGGAAATTGCTCTAAATTTTTAAGGATCTCAAGTTTCTCTTAGAAACAAAGGATTTTTTTTTGTAACATCAGTATTTTCTCCAGTGATGCTATGCAGCTTTGATTCTTAGATCACTGCAGTCTCTGAAGACTGGATTTAGTTGAGAGTCACCCAAAAGGCAATGCAAAGAAGCATAATGTTGCTTCTTTGCCAGCAACATGGCACAAACAAGGAATTATGCAAGATATGTGATGCAACGGATTCATTCCCAAAATGCATGATCTAAAAAGGTGAGCTGGTTGTATGGCACAAGGGACTGATGATCAAGAAAAGGTTAACCCTAAATGCACACTGCTCTGCAAACAATGTTTGAGAAAAAGGCAAGTTGGACTTCTGAGGGTAGAACCAGAGTGCCTGAATACAGAAAGTAATCAGCTGAGCTCTCTCATAATTCCCTTCCAGACAACTTTAAAATAACACCTTAAATAGAATTCTTGAGTGGCAAAGCCAATGAAAAATCAGAGTGAGAAATTCTTCCAACCCAAAACAAATTAGGAGGTCAGAAAAAGAGAATTGTGACATGGAGGTGAAGGCTGCCCAAAGGCCCATGTGGATGAAACACCAGTGGTTTGACTGGTTGGGGGGACAAAAGCAACAGCAGCTTTGAGAACTCTCAAGCCAGAGATAGTAAGAGGACCTGGCAACTGGTTAGAGGAGATGATAGGGGATATCTCTGTGTTAGCAATGAACAGGGGACCAGATGCTGTTTGGCAACTCCATTTCCTATATCTATTTCTGGGTCATTATTCAATGGAGGAGAGGAGCATTTTCAGTATTAAAAAAAAAAAGGGACAGTGAGACCTGTGAGGAACAGTATCATTTTTGAAAACAAAGGAACAGCATCATTCTTAATCCCAAAGAAGCAGGGATCCTGAGGATCACTATTACTTCCAGTCCCAAAGGATCAGGGACCCTGAAAAACAGAATCATTTTAGGTCCCAAGGGAACAGGGGCCCTCAAGAGGAGTATCAATTATAATCCCAAGTGATCAGGGGCCTTTCCTAGGTAAGCAACAGAAGGCATGCCAGGAGAGCTGTGACCAAACCTCTCTTTAGATCACATCACCTCGAAAGCACCCAAAACTTCCAAACACCCTGTACTGGGTCTGAAAGCAGTAGTGCAAAAAAGTGCCTCAAACCTGAGATAGTGCCCCTATCCCTCAACACTGGGAACCAGAGCCCAATTTTAACATAAAGCTCCAAATCAAGAAATAGCATGGGAAAAAATGAGCAAATAACAAGAAAAAGAACCTGACCATGAAAAAAATTACCATGGTGGCAAAGAAGATCAAGTCAAAAATTCAGAAAAAGACAATGAAGACAAAACAGCTACAAGCCTCAAAGGGAAAGGTGGGGGGCAGAGGGTTGGATACAAGTCCAGCAGGAATTCCTGGAAGAGATTTAAGAAATTTCAAAATCAAATAATAGTAGTAGAGTAAAAAAAAAAATAAGCAAAAATATAAAAGCAAAGGAAGTAAATTATGAAAATATAACTGACAGCTTAGTAAAAAGAGGCACAAATAATACTAAAGAAAATAATACCTTAAAAAACCAAATTGACCTCAAAGGAAAAAAGTAGGTATAAAAGTTCACTCCAGAAAATAATTACTTAAAAATTAGAATTGGGTAAGTGAAAGCTAATGGCTCCAGGAGACATCAAAGAACAGTAAAATAAAGTCAAAATGAAAAAAAAGAAGAAAATATGAAATATCTCCTTGGAAAAATAAGTTACCTGGAAAATAGATTTAGGAGAGATAAATTAAAAGTTATTAGATGACCTGGAAGCTATGAATAATGAAAACAACAGTAGAGCCTAGATATCATATTTCAAGAAATTATCAAGGAAAACCATTCCAAATATCCTAGAACCATAGGATAAAATAGAAATTAAAAGAAGATACCAATCATCTCACGAAGGAGATCCCAAAATGATAGGTAGCATCTATCTAAAACCAAGAGCAAGCATTGTCTCTAATGGGCATAATCTTGATTCCTTCCAGTAACATCAGGAGTGAAATAAAGATGTCCCTTATGTTGACTATTATTTACTATTATACCATAAATGCTAGCTATAGCAATAAGACAAGAAAAAATGAAGGAATAAAAAAGTAGGCAATGGCGAAACAAAACTTTCACTCTTTGCAGATGATAAGATGGCATACTTAGAGAATCTCAGTGAACTAAAATGTTGGTTGAGACAATTAACAACTTCATCGAAGTGGCAGGATATAAAATAAACCCACATAAATCATCAGCGTGTTGATATACTACCAACAAAACCCAACATGAAGAGATAGAAAGAGGAATTCCATTTAAAATAGCTGCAGACAATAGAAAATGCTTGGGAGACTACCTCCCAAGACAAAGCAAGGGATTATATAAAACAATCTTCATGCTACTAAACTCATACCTAAAAAATTGTAGAAACATTAATTGCTCATAGGCCCAACCAGTACAATAAAAATGGCAATTCTACCCAAGTTAATTTACTTATTCTGTGCCATACCAATCAAATAACCAAAATGCTATTTTGTAGAGCTAAACAAAATAATAACAAAATTCATCTGAAAGAACCAAAGGTCAAAAATATCAAGGGAATCAATGAAAAAAAAAATGTGAACGAAGGTGGCCAAGAAGCATCAGATTTCAAACTATTACAATAGAGTAATCACCAAAACAATCTGATACTGGATAAGAAATAGAGTAATAGATCAGTGGAATGCATAGGATACACAGCACACGTTAGCAAATGACTATAGTTATCTAGTGTTTGATAAACCCAAAGACCTAAGCTTTTGACATAAGGATTCACCATTTGACAAAAATAGCTGAGGAAACTGTAAAAGTTTGTAAAAAACTAGATACAGATCAACAACTCACACTGTATGCCAAGATGAGACCAAAATGGATAAAGACAGAAATAGTGGTATTATAAATGAATTAGAGGAACATGGGGGAACGTACCTGTTTGAAGTAAAGATAAGAGTTTATGACTGAAACAAAGAGAATCATGAGAAATAAAATAGATAATTTTGATTATATTATTTTTTAGAAAAAAAAACCCAATGCTTTTATTTCAAGAAAAAAAAAGACAAGGGAGAATAACATATTGAAAGTAGAAGGGAGAAAAAACAATAAAAAATCTTTCTGAACTCATTAGATAAATAAGCTACTCAATGCCTTGCAGACTGTTCTAACTAAAGCAAGCAGATTACTAAGTGAATCAAGAGAAGATGGACATGTTGTTAGAACACATGAAACTAGCTTCAGCTGTGTTCCTGAGGAGTCCAAGAAGAAGTCCAGGTGGCAAGGTCGGCTCTGGGTAGAATTGTGGAATGGTCAGTGTTTATTTGTAGCACTCTATCATCTCCCTTTTCAGCCAAAATCTTTTTCTTTCTGTGTCCTAGCAGGGTCTGACAGCCTGACCTGAGACAGCTTATGAAGACCTAGCCATCCCCTCTTCTGTCCTTCTGTACTGAACTGGGTTCTTTCTTGCTGCCCTCTGCCAATCAGAAGCAGGGCAACTGAAGCTTCAGGCTATAAATATCAAGGGTATAACTAGATGTGAGTCTAGCAACTTAAGAAATTGAAATAATGAAACTTTTGTTGGGGAAACTGGTCATTCATTCAGAGGAGGGTATGGACTTATTCATCAGCATTACATGGAGATGATAGATGCAATTTTCTTAATGGTTAGGAAGTAGCCTTCATCTATATACTTGTTTGGGCAGCTAGTGGGTAGAGTGGATAAATTGTGAGTCTGAAGTCAGGAAGTCTCATCTTCCTGAGTTCAAATCTGGCCTCAGATACTTAGTAACTTCGACCCTCGATAAGTCACTTAACCCTGTTTGCCTTAGTTTCCTCATCTGTAAAATGAGCTGGAGAAAGAAATGGCAAACCACTCCAGCATCTTTGCCCAAGAGAACCTCAAATGGGAGACATGACTCTCTCTCTCTCTCTCTCTCTCTCTCTCTCTCTCTCTCTCTCTCTCTCTCTCTCTCTCTCTCTCTCTCTCTCTCTCTCTCTCTCCCCCCATACCCCCCCCTTAAGATAAGCATTTAACAAGGATAATCAGCTATCTACTGAACTGGGACACCTCCCATGGAGCTGAGAATGTGTGCTTTGGCTTCATGGAGAGAGACATGTGCTCTGGCTCAGTGCTGAAGGAACTGTGGTTTGGGATAATTCACCAGTCCTTTATTGGTCCCTCCGGATTTGTACTTTCAGATGCCAGGGAATATATTTGGCAATGGACTCATGCTCTCATCTCTTATCATAGGACATTCATGACCAGAGGCTCCAGATGGTTCTCCATAGTTCCTCACTCTGGGAGGTAGAGGTGTTTTTTAAATGATTGACAACTAGGAAGGAAGGAAGGCTTTAAGGAGAAACAACTTCCACTGTCATCTCTTCCCACTTTTTTGAATGTGGGATTTGGAACTCTGAGAGTTCTTCCTTGACTTCATGGGGGTTGGGGCAGAAATTTGTCATTTCTTTACTTCTCCACAGTAGCTTGGTGGCTGAATAAATGTGAAAGTGTGTACATGTGTGCCTAAGTTAGACTGAGGCTAGATCTCAAGTTCTTGTCTGCCTCTTCTACTTGCTTTTTCTTTCCCTTGGGGCACAAAACAAAAGAGCCATCATGAAATGGTTGTTTCTAGTTTTGGTGTCTACATCATAGATTTGAGTGGTAATGAGTTCCTAGGTGTTCATGGAGAGTAAAATGTGCCCTATGCATCTATACACTTCTCATTGGGGAATGATGACCACTGCCAAGAGGATGATCCATGCATGCACGTGGGCGCATACACACACATACACACACAGTCGTCAGGAAGTCCAGACTTTGAGTCACTATACAGATGATCAGACTGAGGTGAAAATTAAATCTGTACAGCAGCTCCACAAAGCTTCCGAGAATCTTTATCTCCCAGAAGAATGTAATAGAGCTGGAAGGTAACATGTGTTTCTGTTATCTATCTATGGGATTCTTTGAGACCTTTGAGTGTTTCATGTGTTTTTGCTCTGCTTTATGTATTGTTGTAAGTTCTTTACATATTTGATTCCCAGTCTTTTCTTCCTTTAAATTCTTTCAATAACCATTTGCTCTGGTTGGGAAAAAGCAACGTGTGGAGAATGGGTGAACAATTTGTGGTATATGATTCTGATATATGTGTATGTGTGTGTGAGAGAGCATATATAACATATATTACATATACACCTATATTCCTAGTGTGTCATAAGAAATGATGAGAGCGGTTTTCAGAAAAACTTTAGAAGACTTACATGAACTTATGCAAAATGAAGTGAGCAGAACCAGAAAAATTGTTTATAGTAACGGCAATATTGTAAGGATGATCAACTCTGACTTTGTTACTCTGATCAAGACAATGATCCAAGAAAATTCCAAAGGACCTGTGATAAAAAAAAAATACTATTTACTGAGAGGAGAAAGGGAGAGGGAGAGTGGGAGGAGGAAAGGGAAGGAGAGGGGGAGGGAGAGGAAGAACAAACTGATTGAATGCAGATTGAAACATACTTTTTTACTTTCTTAATTTTTTCCTCTTTTACTCTATTTTTTTGCAACATAGCTAATATGAAAATATGTTTTGCATGACATCACATGTATAATTGTTATCAAATTGCTTGTCTTCTCATGGAGGGGGGAGGTGTAGAAGGGAGGGAGAGAATTATTTTTTTAAGTGGCTATTAAAATATTTTACAAATAATTCAGAAATATTTAACAAAATAAATAAAAATACATTTTAAAAAGTCAGGTGACATCATAGTGCACATTAGTAGAAGTGCCACTGAAAGAATTTCAAGATGACAATGGAATAGTTGCACAAGAGGGTAAGACGAGGCCGTGGATTTGCATCATCTGGAAGAATATGTGCCCATTCCAATGAGATGCACTTTCCTTCAAAGAAAAAAAAGTAAGAGACAGGATTTCTAAGGGCTTATGTAGGAAACAAATCCCCACAACTCTCTTATTCTCTAGAACATTGAAATTTGGCCAGAGATATGCCTTCTTTTATAGACATATCACAGATATGTGAAGAATTTATCCCTAAGCCCCCAAAATTAAATGAATTTTTTTACATTGTGAACACTGCAATGAGAATATAATTTTGCCCAATTATGAAACACTTAAGGTAGCAATTGCCAATTCACTGATATCCATGTAAAATGCAATTATGATGCAATCATCCATCAATTTAATTCTCTCCAACCTTATATAATTATGTGGTAGAATGCATATCTGAGGTTGTAATGCAGGGAAATCATGATATCAAATTAAAGACATGATGGGTTAAACTCTGCCCTGAATTAACTTTTTGGAAATATGATTGGTGTTAGAGTTGTGCGTGAAAAAATGTACATGCATACATGCACATATATATACACACACACACGTATGTATGTATGTATATATACACATACACATACACACATATACATACACATAATACATGTGTACGTGTTCTCTCCATGTATTTATGCATGTGTGTATGTGTGTGCGTTATGTAGACATAACTAAAATCTCATATGAAGAAAATCCAATGACAGAGATAGGATTTGATTAGTTTTTATCAAACATTTCACAATGAGTGTTATACATTTTCCCCATAGAATAAAGTCATAGAGACAATAGTGCAGAAGAGGGGAAGGTCTGAACTATTTACATGGCCTCACCTAAGAGTAAATAGACATTGATTCAAGGTCACCTCGATAGGAGGACTCCAGGACAGTGCCCCAGGGATCTATGGATAATAGCATAGTGTTTTAAGAATTTTATTAGTTTCTTAGATAAATGTATAGATGACTTGATTATCCTACATGCAAATGACAAAAATCTGGGAGGTATAAGTGACACTGAAGAACAGTCAGGATCTAAAAAAAAATAAATCTTGACTGATTAGAATATTACACTTAATTGAATATGGTATCATTAAATAGGGACTTTTATTAAATTAATTAAAATTAAACCCATAATCTTACACTTTGGTCCACAAAATCAGTATCATAAATATGACATAGGTTGTATTAGGTATATCTAGACAGCACTTCATCTGATAAAACATCTCAGAGTTTTAGCAAAATGAAAAATGAAAAAAAGCTTCATTAAAAAAGTCATAGCTTCTGGGAATAAAGAGGTGATGGTTCCACTCTCTTCTTTCCTGCCAGGGCATATCTACAGCACAGAGTTCAATCTAGTTCTGGGCAATACATTTTGGGGAAAGCATTGATTACCAGAAGAAAGTTCAGAAGGAAATAGATTCATGCCATGTACAATTGGTTAAAAAAAAAGTTGAGGCCTGTTATTCTTGAAGAGCAGATGACCTAAATGGTTCACGAAACAGCGACTTTTGAGTATATGAAGAGTTGTCACTTTGATGAGTGGTTGTGCTGGGTTCTGTCTAACCCCCTGAGGGGAGAACTGGAGAAATGGATGGAACTTGCAGTGAAGCCCACGTCAGTTTGGTGTTAGGGAAAAAAAAAACATCCAGCTACTAATGATTAGAGGTGCTCTGAATGAATGGGTTCCATGAAGAGTTTATTGCTCCCCCCTTACGAATGGTCTTCAAATAATAGCTGAATGGCTACTTGTAGGTTTGCTGTAGGTGATATGCATGCTCAGGTATGAATTAGAAGTGCTGAGCTGGACATTTCTAAAGACATAAAATTTAGATAAGATAGTCACACAGCTTCTATCCTTAAATAACTCAGTCTAGAACAAAAGGAAGTAGAAGAAGGCCATTCATATGATGCCTAAAGGTTTGCAAAACACCTCAGTATATTATTTCTTTGGAGTCTCACAATACCTCTATGAGATAGATAGCATGGCTATCATCCCAATTTAACAAATGGAGTAGATGAGACTTAAAGAAATGAGATTTGCTCATGGTCACACAGCTGATACATTTTAAAAAAGAATAGGAATTAACCAGAAACTAAAATATCAAATTACTGAGTACTGACAGCAGAGGACAGATATGTTTCTTTTAGAGGTTTATCTAATTCCACCAGTTCTGCTTTCTCCTCCTCATCAAATCCCCGCATCACCCTCTCTCTACTTTGATTTCAGCATCTCAAGTGGTCCCTTATGAAATGTCAATTATAGTCCCAGTAAAGAGAACTGCATCCTGTTGCTGCCCATGTTGGTCCTGGAGTAAGAGAAGAGCCCTTGGGAAGAGCTGTGCCTATGTCAAGTGGCCTTACCTAATGGCCATGCTAGTTGCATCTGGCTTCCTTTGCTTTTAATGGGCAAAGCATCCTTGCCAGTTCAATGTCAATCCTCAGTGGATTATGCCTGGAAAGGAATGAGAGTTATACTTCATGCAAATTAGGAAACAAGAACCAGATGTTGCTGCCCTTTCAGGGCCCACGTGGTTTCCCTTACAAAGGTTGTGTTGTCTTTCAAATTAAAATTGGCCCTGTGATTTCCCATGAGGGCTATAAGAGATCTCCAAGGGAAAGCAAGGACTAGTAATGGGATGCTATGGTTTCCCAGGTCATCAAACTTTGTTCCTTAATGGGGACAACCAGATATTTGAGCAAGGCCCCCAGCAAATACTGACATCCTCCCTCCCATCCCTGGTGTATTGTAACATCTCAGGCTTTGGAAACAGCAACAGGGCAGGTCAATAAAAGGGCTATACCATTTGAATACTGATGAGATATTTATAAATATTGATACAATAGCGTTTGTCTCTATTTCTAATTCAGTTGGTATTAGAAAATGTGTCCTATTATCAGAATAAATGCAGTGTGTATGTGTGTGTGTGTGTGTGTGTGTGTGTGTGTGTTTTAACTAGAAAGTCATAGGGTATAGATTTGGAATAGTTCCTTAAAACCATGTCATCCAATAACCTCTCTTTCCTAGATGAAGGAAACTGAAACAGGGCTACAATGCATTTGGAAGAATTAAGACCCTCCCTTATTCCAGGTATTCTGGAAGTTAGATCACATAAGGGACAGTGTCATACTTGAAGTAAGGAAGACTTGAATTTGAATTCTACCTCTGACACTTACTAACACTATGTCCCTGGACCAATCTTCTAACCTTCTAACACTACTACCTGCCTAGAGAAAGTCATCATCTCACACCTAGACTATTGCAAAAGTCTTCTGATTATTCTCCCCACTTCAGTCTTTTCCTACTTCAGTTCAACCTCCACTCAGCTAACAAAGCACTGATCTAACAAGGCCAAACTCTACTATACAATAAAATCCATTGGCTCCCTATGACTCCAGGGTGAAACATAAGATCTTCTGTTAGTATTCAGGGCTCTCCATAACCTGGCCATCTCCTACTTTTCTAGTCTTACACATTACTCCTTCTCACATTTTCTTTGATCAAGTGACAACAGCCTCCTTGCTGTCCCTCACACAAAACACTCCATCTCATCATTCTGGATATTTTAGCTGGCTATATCCCATATCTGGAATTTTGTTCCTCTTCATGTTCATCTCCCAGCCCCTCTCAGTTTCCTCAAGTGTCAGTTAAAATCCCACCCTATTCAAGAAGATTTTCCACTTACTCTTAATATTATCACCTTCCATCTATTGATTACCCCCAATTTATCTTCTATATAAAATCCTTTTTTGCCCATATTTGGCTACAAGTTGCTTCTGCCTAATTAGATTTTACATCTCCTTGAAGCAGACACTGGTTCATTTATGTGTATGTTTTTACCTTTCTTTGCCTGGTATATAGTAGTTGCTTAATAAATCTTTGTTGACTAATTCAGCATTTTTATGCCTCAATTCCCTCATCTGGAAAATGCCAATAATAATAACTGCACCTGACTTAGGCATACTAGAGGGCAACTTGAAGGCAAACTTTTATGCATGCCAAAATTGTTCCTTTATTTTATCTTAACACAAAGGTGAATCATGGCCCTTAAGGAGGTTGCTTATTCAAACCCAGTTATCTTTGAGTTCTTCAGAATGTATGGACAGGAAGCAGGGAAATGACCCTTCCTTTTAGCTTTGGTCAGAATAAAAAGTCTCAGGAAAGTTTGGAAGTCTCCTATTTCGTTGAATATCATTTACTTCCTTGAAAAATGATGCTCATTTTTGCTGGGTAATTGATCCTTGGCTACATTCCAAGCTCCTTTGCCTTACAGAATATCATGTTCCATGCCCTGCAGTCTTTTAATGTAGAAGCTGCAAGGTCCTGTGTAATCCTGACTGTGGTTCCATGATATTTAAATTGTTTCTTTCTCGCTGCTTGCAGCTCCTTCTCTTTCATTTGGTAATTTTGGAATTTTGCTATTATATTCCTTGGCATTGTCAATTTGGGATCTCTTTCAGGTAGTGATCGGTGGATTCTTTCTATGGTTATTTCCCCTTCTGGTTCTAGTACTTTTGGGCAGTTTTCCTTAATGATTTCCTGAAAGATACTGTCCAGGTTTTTTTTTTTTCATCATGATTTTCAGTTAGTCCAATAATTTTTGAATTGTGTCTCCTGAATCGATTTTCCAGGTCGTTTTTTTTTTTTAACCTATGAGGTATTTTACGTTTTCATCTATTTTTTTTCATTTTTTCATTTCTGCTTGACTGATTCTTGCTCTCTCATAGGGGCATTAGTTTCCATTTGTCCAATTCTAGTTTTTAACAGATTGTTTTCTTCTGTTAGTTTTTGTCCTTCCTTCTTCAATCAGCCAATTGTGTTTTTTAAGGACTTGTTTTCTTCAGTGTATTTTTTTTCCAATTGGCCAATTGTATTTTTGAAGGACTCTTCTACCTCTCTCATTTGACTATTAAAATCCTTGTTGAGCTCTTCTAAGAAGGCTTTTTGGGCTTCAGACCAGTTCATATTGCCTTCTGTTGTTGCAGATGTGGGTTTGTTGACAATGTTGTCCTCTTCAGAATTTCTGTCTTGATCTTCACTCTTCTCATAATATGAATCTATGGTACTAATATGAAAATATGCTTAATAGGAATGTATATGTAGAACTTATATCAGATTGTATGCCATCTTGGGGAGAGAGGTTGGGAGAGAGGGTTAGAAAATTTAAACCTCAAATCTTACGGAAGTAAATACTGAAAACAAAAACTAAATTAATTAATTAAAAAAAGAAAAAAAGAAATATCAAAATGTCAGTGTGGCCACAGGATGAGTTGAAAGCAGGAGAGATTTGAGGCACAGAGAACTAGGAGATTATTTTAATAGTCCAAATGATATGTGAAGATTCAAAATTAAAAGGTTGTTGATAAAAGCAGAGAAAAGAGGAAAGTTGTAAATGTTGTGGAGGCAGAATAAACAAGGCAATAATGGGAAGAATGGCAGTGAAGCTGGAAGAAAGAGGGAGTTTGGAAAGAAATTTACACATGTTGAATTAGCTACTTCTGGTAGGACGAGACAGGAACATTTGTAAGTCATCTGTGTGAAGATGATAACTGAATGAATGTACCCAGAGAGAAAACAAGGGAGATGAAATTATTATTTTAGCAAGAAGACATGGAGGTTTCTTGCTTGTAGAGAGATACCCATATGTAAGCAGCTGCAACACAAAATAATATGTAAATGAATCATAGAGGTGCAAACGAGGTATGAGACATCCAAGGGAATTGTCATTGATTAGGTGAAGAAGAAATCATCACAGATGTCTATCTGTGGGATTTTGGCACCCAGTCTTAAAGAATGCTTAGGGTATCAACAGAAGAGTTAACACATAGCCATATACTTTGCCTCAAATAAAACAAAAGTAGTACATTTTGCTTCAACTGATACTCTTATGAAATAAGAAGAAGAGAACAGATGCAATAATCCACTGATTTAGTGTTCTCTCCAAAATTCAAGTTTATTTGAAAAGCTCACATTTGTTTTCCAGAGGGATTTATAGTTTATTACATTATATATGATATAATATATAATATATTATATGTAATATATAAAGGGAATTATAGATTATTATAGATTATTTTTATTATTATTATAAAAATTAATTCTTTGCATTCTCACCACAACTTCTGATGTTTGTGTGGTTATCTCCATTTCACAGACTGGAGAACGCAGGTTTAGAAAGGCAAAGAGAGAATTAGCTCATGACCTTCAATTCTTTGGGCCTCAGATTCCTCATTTGTAAAATAAATAGGTTGGACTAACTAATTGCTAAAATCTCTTCTATCTCAAAAATTCTGATTCTGAGCATTAGTGGTTGAATTGACTCATGGATTTTTCTGACTTCTAGGCTATCATTCCATCTCCTGTGCACACTGCCTCTCAAAAATATGACACAGGAATGGACTGCCATGTAGCAGTCCAGAGCCACTGCCCCGTGGGGAATCTGATTTTTATTATATTTTAGAGGATATCAATTATAATTCCTACTCCCAAACTTGGGCATTATTAAGGAAAGTGTGCAGAGCTGCTACTGAATTGGGGAAAACCATCTCCTTTTGTATGACTCCGGACTGCAATTCATTATCTTTATTTTTCTCAAGAACTTAATTTATCAAAGCAAATGGCAGACATGAGGTAGGAACTCAGCTCTCATCAGAGAGGAGGAAAAAAAATGTGCAATCTCCAAGTAGATAAATTTTCAAAATGCCAATCTCCAGGTGAGGAAACATTTCAATGTATTTCACAGTCTGTTCTCTGCTATCCCCTGGTGTGAATTGATAAGGATTTAATTGATTCAGAGGGCCTTATTACTTTATATTTGGGGATTTCTCCCTACTCTTCTCTCATTTACTCATTACAGATTAGTGTTATTGACACTGTCAGCTGCCCTTGTATTATGAGTCATTAGTAATTAGAGATTCCAATTAGCAATTCAAGGGCCTTTAAAAATATAGACCATGATTATTTTCCCCTTTCCTCATCTTTTAGCTCCCCCTTAAAAATGTGCATACAAATATTCTATAGATTTCAACCTGGTAGGAGATACAGAGATGACCTAGTATAAGCCTTCTTTTTAAAGATGAACATGAAAAGGCATAGAGATATTGACCAAAGTCACATAGGCATTCATTGGTTGAACTGTTACTGAAACCCAGGACCTCTGACTTCTAATACAACACTCTTTCCCTTGCATGGTGATGTCTCTGTCCAAGTCTTGTGTTGCTAAGTTGGGAGCACTGTGAACCTATCTGCCTGCACTGTATCCTGATTTACAATATTAGTATCTCTCTATAAGGAAGGAAGTTCCACGTATGGATTATGTTATTGAATATAAGCTTCAAGACTGTTATCGTGGTTCTGTTCACGTTGTTCTGACACTCCAGAGCCTACCCTTAGCTTCAGCCATGGATTCATGGTATTCATTAGCCTCTTTTCTCTACACTAGCTGACCTCCCACCTATACACCATACCATCCACAATGCTATCTTCTTCTGTTCTTGCTGCTATTAATGTGTCTTTGATATTTAACAACTGTGTTATCTGTCACTCTGATGGATAAATAGCTCAGCAGCTGCATTAATAATTATAACAATAGGTAATATTTATATAGCCCTTTAAGGTTTGCAAAGCATGTGTATCTCTCTCTATATATGTGTGTGTGTGTGTGTGTGTGTACAAATATATACACATATACATATATATGTGGATATGTATGTATTTATATATGTGTGTGAAGTAATTGAATTGCTTCTGACTCATTTTATGATTGAATCTATTCTGTAACTGATCTTATGCTGTATTACTTTCCCATTTTGTGTGATTGTTCAGACCACATTTCATTGTTTCTGCCTATGAGCTAAGTTTAAAAGTTCAATTCTCCCACTAATCACTATTCTATTCCTGCCTGAAGGAAATGTTATCCTCGAGGGATGCAGGTGGACACCAGGCACTCTGGTACATTATCTCTAAATTTGCAGGTGGAGTCAAACAATAAATATTTCTTAGTCACAGGAGTCATTTCCTCTCTGAGTTAGTTAAAAGAAAATTTGTCATCCCTCATACCTTCAGCTCCTAAGAAAATACCAAAGCATGTAGTGTTATTTTTAAGTCCTGAGGGTAGCTTTAAGAGATACATTGTCCCTGAACTGTATCCTTGCACCATCTAATAAATCTTTGAGTCACCAGGGAGTCTCCAAACTCAAGTCCACTAACAAGATCTGCAATATGTAGATGGGCCCCATAAGTCAATCAAACACTCCTCTATGACAGAGAAGGGGGGCTATTGGCCACATATGGGGGCTAGCCTATTCTTCTTAATGTAACCAATCATGTTGTCCTCATTCCCTATGATACTGTCTACCCTGTTTCTAATCTCATTGTCTTCTTGACCTACCAAACTCCGTACTCCTCAAAATTATATTAAGGGAGATGAGCCTACCTGGGGTCTTTGGTCATTGAAAGAGGTCATTGACCAGATTTCTTGGTTACTGTTAACCTAACTAATAAATTGATCACATTTGCACCATTGTCTCTGTTCATCTTAAAATTGAAATGTAACCTGTCTACATCTGTATGTCAATATATGTACAGATGTGTGTGTGTGTGTGTATATATATATATAAATGTGTGTATAGATGTGTATATGTGTGTATGTATATAAACACATATACACAGACCACTGCCATGTAAGCATTATTATCTCCATTTTATAGATATAAGATAACTGCATCTGAAAGAGATTAAGTAACTTGCCCAGAAAATAAATATCAGAAAGAGAAGGGAACCACAATATTTATTGTCTTGATTTATATTTTTCTTATTATTATTAATTTGGAGTATTCTATCATATGGATGTTAATAATTTGTGATTCTTCTTTGCGGGAATGTTTTCTCATGTACTTTGACCACTAATGCATTGGGTAATGGTTTGTGGTAATACATTTATGTTAATTGTTTATATGCTTCGAATGTTAGACTTTAACCAGAGATGTTGATATGAATATGTTTTAGACAACCATTTCTTGTTTCCCAGCTGCACTGATTTTGTTTCTGCAAAAGTTTTTCAATTTTATACAATCAAAATTATATCTACACACATACATATGTGTGTATGTATCTTTTTCTTCTCTTACGTGATTGTTACCCCTTGTTTGGTTATGAACTCATCCCCCAGCCAAAGGTGAACAGGCATATAACCTGTTTCACATCTTGGTTTTCTTATCATGTGGTATGATACTACTTATTCAGCTACTTTGTATTCACTGACAAATGTGGTACAGAATGATGGTATAAACCTCATTTGTGCCAGATTGCATTTTATTTTTCCTAACAGCTATTGTTTCAATTTTAATGTTTTTATTCTGTAAGTATATTATTATGCCATTGATAAATACACACACAAATATATTGTATATATATATATACGTATATATGTATGTGTATACGCATATGTATGTATATAAGTATGTATGTATATATGTATGTGTGTGTATGTGTATATATGTATAGACTCTCTCTGTATATATATATATATATATATATATATGTATATATATGTAACCTTTTTTTTGCTTATCTTATTCCTTTAACTTCATAATTTTGTTTTGTTGCTATGTTGCTAAAACTTCCAGAAATATGGCAAATAATAATAGGGATAATGTTGTTTTACACGTTCATTAGTTCAGAGAGACTCTAGAACCTTTGGGTTTATGCAAATTTTTATTTTTATCATGTTAAAAAAGATTCCTCTACAGCTACACATTATAGAATACTTGGAATAAACGGATATTGTTCTTTGTTAAATGTTTCTGTTTTTCTATCTGTTGATATAATTGCTTCATCTTGAAACTTAAATTTTCAATGATCTTAATTTTTCTATGGTTAAAGTATCTTTGAATCCTTGGTATAAATGTCATTATATCAGAACACATGATTTTTAAAGAAAATGTAATCCTTTTGCCAAGATTTTATTTAACATTTTGATTGATATGCACTAATGATATTGGATTATGGTTATATTTCTTTGTTTTACCCTTCCCCAGTCCTAGTACTAAGATATATTTTTCTCATAAAAGGAGCTTTATAGAACTATTTCTTTCTCATTTTTGAGAATAATGTTCTAAAACATGTGAATTTCATTTAAAAGTTAGAAAATTTCCTGTAAATCCATCAGGATCAGGGACCTCACTCCAAAATTCTATACCTCTATACCTCTTTATACATAATTGTGTTTTATTTTCTCTGATTGGATTTTTCAAGTCACCTTTTAGTTTTCTATTAATTTGAGTATGACTGTGTGTGTGCACACACATGTTTGCATGTATATATGTATATGTGTATGTATATGTGTATATAGAGAGAAATAAAGATAATTTAATTTCTTTTAAATTCTCAATTTTGTTAGAACAGAACTATGCATAGTACATTCTGATAATTATTATTTTTTTTAATTTCATCTGGACCTGTTGTGAGTTGGCTGTTTACAATCAGTTCTTTAGCTTTTTTGGTTTCCTATTTTTTTAGAATCAGATTTTTTTTGTTCAGATTTGAGCTGTTGTAGTTACTTTGCATTTGTTTTTACAGTGCTTTTGAATTTCATATGCAGTCCATAAATTCTCTCATTTTCACTTAGTTAATTTCAACATATTTCTTCATTTTAGTTTTTTTTTACTTGTATTCACTCAAATGATGACAATTTTATTGTATTATATTATGAAAAAGAAGACTTTAGTGTTTCTGCTTTCACCTATAATTTCAAATTGTGTGTTCTCTAATTAATGTGCTATTTTCTTTAAACTGCAATGTAGTTCTAAGTGGTTGGAGCAATTCAGTTGGACATATTTTAGTTATTAGACCAATCAAAACAACACCGTACCTCTTTTAGATCTAATTTCCACAACAGTTTGTGTTGTGTTTGTCTGTTTTGCCTTTACTTTCTCTTTCTGTTGTACCTGTCTAGTTCTAGGACTAGAAATGTAAAGTTTTCTGTCATAGTATTATTATCTATGTAATTTTGGAGTTCAGCTTTTTTTTTCTTTATGAATTCAGATATTTTGTCCTTTGGCAAATATATGGTTCATATTGATATTTGTTGATTGTCCATATTCCTTTCAGGTATTGTGGTGTACAAAATTGTCCAAACTGCAAGAAAAAACACTGAAACAGAGTTCCAAGCCAATAACACTCTATTAAAGTTGCCACAATCCCCTCCAAGTGGACCTCAGATCTTTCTCATGATTTAAGATGCCCCCTGGCCCCCTATAACTTTACCTAGACACTCAGGAGAGGCAAAGTTAAAAAAAACCACATTACTTGATAGGTGTTGTTTTTGAGAGCCAAAAATTATGTATCAGCAGGGGCAGGGTCATGGGTTGAAGAAAACACAGATTATCTGTGCTGACTAGTTGATCCTAAGATGGATGGGTCCCTCCCCATGCTGGGCAAGAGGAAATGGTAAGGGTAGTAAAGAAACACATTGGGAATCTTTTCATACCATACCAAAGTTTTCTACTCATGTGAGATTTGGAAAGGAAATTTGAACAGAATAGGACAGAAATATCTTCTTCAGCATTCTTGTGGTTAAACAAGTGAGCTTCGTAACTGGTAAACAAGTGATAAACATCGGATTATAGTTTGAGGCCTACTATAAAGGCCATCTATAAGAACTTATCTAATTATCCCTATATGGTTTATGTAAAATATGTATTAATACATATTTATTCTTGCACTATTGTTAGGTGACTGACCAAATGGATATAACTAAATGAGTATCACTAATATCACTAATAATTGCCAACAACCATAATCCCTTTATGGAATCATCCTGAAATGATTCATAGTGATTGGAATGGAGCAGTAGTCCAAAAGAATCATTTCTCACAGTATAATGTATTTTCCTTGTTTATTTTAAGTGATTTTTAATTTTTTTTTATAATGTGATTTCAAGTCTTACTATTTAAATTTACTTGATGCATAGTAATTTTCATTCCAGCTTCTCCTTTGCATTCTATCTTTGTTTTGTTTTATTTTCCTTTTCATATGGGTTTCCCATAAACAACACATTGAGATGTTTTATTTTCCTTTCCATTATACCACACATTCACATATATCCTAAGTACTAAAATGCAAGAATATTTTTTTTAATTTCCAGAACTTCTAAAGACAGAAAAATAAAGCACTGATCAAAATTGTATATAATTTGCCTTCATGTACATGGGGGAATGCCCTATACTCCAAATTCTTTGTCGCACAGTGCTTAAAATTTACTAATTTTAAATATATAAAAGTGAATTCTGTGACTCCAAGAAAATGGCTTTGAAATATAAAGGAAAATCAAATATTCCAAAATTATTATTCTCCCTTCCAAAAAAATTTAAGGTGATATAGTACTATAATATGGCATAAATTATATATCCTGAAAACTTGGGTCGAATCATCATTGAAAAAAAATTTTTTAAATGAATGTTTAGAAAAAAATAGGCATTTGTGTCATCTCTGCATTATTTCAATATTTGACTTTCAAAAGCTACAAATAAGGGAAAAAAACATAAGAAAGGTAAATAAAGGCAATGGCCAAAAGAAGAATAATTAGTGAAATTAATTACTCCATGTTTTTGATGTTATTTATAAAAAAGAAAAATAAAGAGATTTACCTGTGAGAAGGAGTTAAGCAAGCAATCAAACAGTAAGGAAACAAAAAAGGATCTTTGAGACAGACTTTAAGCACACAAGAGGATCACAGATTCCAGAGGAAATTAAAAAATAAAACAGAAGTGAAGATAGATAAAACCAAAATGTTTTGCATTAAACCTTGGAACACCTCAGCCCCACTGTAGGTGAATCAAGTGACTTTCTGCTATAAAATGTCAGAGTAGAGGAGTTCAAAATAGAGAAACAGGAAGTATAGGACAAAGGAGAAGAGATATGTATACGTACCAAATTGTTGCATAATACTTTATGCTGTTTTACTGTGCCTTTCTCAACAAACAAAAAAAGAAAAGAAAAAGGAAAGGAAAAGGAAACGGACTTCCTGTCTCAGACAGAAACCAGTTCTATACTAATTGCCTCAGTTTCCTCAATTGTAAAATGGGAACAATAATAGCTCCTCTTCTCTGGGTAGCTGTGAGGATCAAGAAATAATATCTGTAAAGCTCTTTATACATTTTAAAGTGCTATTGTGAATATTAGTTATTATTATTATCATTATTATTATCCTGGCTCTCACCTTCCTCTCAACTTCTTAATTGGTGTGTACTGGACTCTCTGGGGATGGTTCTTCCATTTTCATTGCCTTAATTTTAACATAGTTAATATCAAATGACAAAAGACCATCCTGACAGTAAGAGAAGACCCTCCCTCTGGAAGAATCCTAGGGATAACTTCTCATTCCTGCTCTTAAAATATTTTACTTTGAACTGGGTTAGACTGGGCTCCACCCAGGGAATCTTTAGCTGTTTATCTTGTAAACAAAAATTAACTTGGGCTAATCTTGGCTACCAAGTGTCCTTTCTCCCTCAGCAAGGTTTGGGGCAAATTTTGATCAGGAATGGTAAAAACAACCAGAATGAAGTGGGTTTTCTTGTTCAGATTGTCAAAGGTCAGCTAAAACCTCAAAACCAGACCTCACTCTTCATATGACCTCCCCGGCCCCCCCTTTTCTTTCCTCCTTGAAATAACTTTTTTTTAATAGTGCAAAGTGGGACTTACTGCAGGCATACACAGAAAAACACATCAAACAAAAACCCCAAATGTAGTGAATTCATTTCAGTAGACATTGCACTAGCAACCCAAATAGCCATTCATAATGACCAGATTCCCAATTAATAGGAGGACAAGTATCCATTTGATAAACATGTACTGGCAGCAGTCAGAACCGCTACCCCAAATACTGAGTTGAAGCCAAACCTAATTCAGGAAAAAGTACAGCTAAATGAAAAACTACTGGTATAGTCGGGTCTTCTCATTTAACCTTGTCCCTACAGAGGGGAAAGGGACATTTGAATCAGAGACCCTAGGCTTGGTGTTTTATTTAATTTCTCAGAATAGTTTTCTTTTTTTTCTTTGTTATAAATTTATTTATTTTCAGTTTTCAACATTCATCTCCACAAGGACCTGAGTTCCAAATTTTCTCCCCATCTCATCCCTCTCCCCACCACAAGATAGCACGAACTCTGATACCCTTTCCTCTAATCTGCCCTCCCTTTTATCTCTCCCCCCCCACTTCTCTTATCTTCTTCCCTTTCTATTTTCCTGCAGGGCAGAATAGATTTCTATGCCCCATTGCCTGTATATCTTATTTCCCAGTTGAATGTGAAAACAATTTTTTAACATTTGTTTTTTAAAACTTTAGGTTCCAAATTTTCTCCCTTCCTCCCTTTCCAACCACTGTCATTGAGAAGGCAAGCAACTAGATATGGGTTGTACATGTGTAGTCATGCAAAACACTTCCATACTAGTCATATTGTGAAAAACAAACTATATTTCCCTTCATCCTATTTTGCCCCCCATTTATTCTATTCTTTCTTTTGACCCTGTCCTTCCTCAGAAGTGTTTGCTTCTGAATGCCCCTTCCCCAATCTGCCCTCCCTTCTATTATCCCCATCTCTTTTATCCCCTTCCCCCCTATTTTTCTGTAGGGTAAGATAGATTGTATGTATGTTATTTTCTCCTTAAGCCAAATCCAATAATAATAAGATTCACTCATTCCTCCTCACCTTCCCCCACTTGCCCTTCTATTGTAAAAGCCTTTTCTTATCTGTTTTAAGTGAGATAATTTACCCTATTCTACCTTTCCCTTTTTCCTTCTCTCAGTAAAATCCTCTCTCACCCCTTAATTTTAGTCTCCAGATATCACTCCTTCATATTCAACCCTTTCTGTGTCCTCTATCTGTCTATGCAAACATACATACATATATACATATACACAAACACACACACATAATTTTCCCTCCAACTACCCTAATAATGACAAAGATCTTTAGAGTTACAAATATCATCTTTCCATGTAGGAATGCAAACAGTTCAACCTTAATAAGTCCCTTGGGATCTCTTTTCTCTTTACCTCTTCGTGTTTCTCTTGAGTCTTGTATTCGAAAGTCAAAGTTTCTATTCAGCTCTGGTCTTTTCCTCAGGAATACTTGAAAGCCCCCTATTTCATTGAATGACTATTTTTTTTCACCCTGAAGGAATATACTCAGTTTTGCTGGGTTGGTGATTCTTGGCTGTAATCCCATCTCCTTTGACCTTCAGAATATCATATTCTAAGCCCTCCAGCCCCTTAATATAGAAGCTGCTAAATCTTGTGTTATCCTGATTGTGTTTCCATAATACTTATTTTGTTTTTCTTTCTGGCTGCTTGCAATATTATCTCCTTGACTGGGGAACTCTGGAATTTGGCTACAATTTTCCTATCAGTTTTCCCTTGGGGATCTCTTTCAGGATGTGATCAGTGGATTCTTTCCATTTCTATTTTACCCTCTGGTTCCAAAATATCAGAGCAGTTTTCCTTGATAATTTCTTGAAAGATGATTTCTAGGCTTTTTTTTAATCATGATATTACAATAATTTTTAAATTCTGTCTCCTCGATCTATTTTCCAGGTCAGTTGTTTTTCCATTGAGATATTTCACATTGCTTTCTATTTTTTTTCACTTTTTTTTTTGGTTTTGTTTTACAATATCTTGGTTTCTCATAAAGTCACTAGCTTCCATTTGCTCCATTCTAATTTTTAAGGAAGTATTTTCTTCAGTGAGCTTTGGGACTTCCTTATCCATTTGGCCAGTTCTGCTTTTGAAGGCATTCTTCTCCTCATTGGCTTTTTGGACTTCTTTTGCCATTTGGGTTAGGATATTTTTAAGGTTTTATTTTCTTCGGTATTTTTTGGATCTCCTTTAGTAAGCTGTTGACTTATTTTTCATGATTTTCTTGCATCACTCTCATTTCTCTTCCCAGTTTTTCCTCTACTTCTCTTACTTGCTTCTCAAAATCCTTTTTGAGTTCTTCTATGGTCTGAGACTGATTCATATTTTTCTTGGAGGCTTTGGATGTAGGAGCTTTGACTTTGTTATCTTCTTCTGGTTGTACGTTTTGATCTTCTTTGTCACCAAAGAAAGATTCCATGGTCTGATCTTTTTGTACGGTTTGCTCATGTTCCCAGCCAATTACTTGAGCTTTAAAGTTTTTGTTAAGGTAGAGGTCTGATTCCAGTATTGAGAATGTATGGAGCTTTGGGGATTTCATGCAGATGTTTTCAGAGATACTTTTAGGAACCTGTAAATTTTCAGTTCTTCCAAGGTGGTACAATCAGCGATGCGGTGTTTACTCCTTTCCTGGCCTGTGCTCTGGTCTATGAGTAACCACAAGCACTCTTTTCTGCCTTGGAACTGTGAGGATGATTTCTTCCATACCACCACTACAAGCTCCACCGTGCCAATGCTCCTTTTTGCCCCAGGACCACCACCCAGAATCATGACCCAGATCCAAGCACAGGAAAAGGAAGAGATTCTTACCTTAGCACCAGCAAAGAGATCCATGCAATCTCTCTCTGATCAGCCACTCAATTACCCCTCAGTCTGTGGGTTGGAAGCTCCAGAAGCAGCAATGGCCCCAAAGCTGTGCTGGTACTGGGGTTGGGACCAAGCTTCTCTCTCACGAAAGTCACAGACATTTCCTACTGACCTTCTAAGTTGTCTTTGGTGTTTGTGGGTTGAGAAGTGTGGAAAATGCCACAGATGTCCATGATTCAGTCACCTGATGCCTGATCTTTGCAGACATGCCCATGCTGAACTGTGCTCCTCTCCCAGCCTAGTGCAATAGACCTTTCCAATCAACCATCCAGGTTGTCTTGGGCTGGGAATTTGTTTCACTCTGGGTGTTTCGCTGCTCTAGAATTTGTTTAGAGTCATTTTACAGATATTTGGAAGGAGTTTGGGGGGGAACTCAAGCAAGTCACTGCTTTTACTCTGCAATCTTGGATCTGTCCCACCTAAAGTAACTTTTCTTGTTGGACATTCATGTACTCAGATATATGGATGCCCCAGGTTTGCAACTCTCTTTATTTAGATTAAAGATGCCTTTTGCTCTATATTTTGATTTATTTTGTGTTTGATTTATTTCAGAACTCAAGTACCAACGTATCTGTTATCTTCAGTGCCACCATCACAAGTTTCCAAAAAAAAATTGCTTTACGTACAAAGATTCTAATTATGTCTCTGAGTAATAATTCTCCTGTTCTCTTCCTAGTCAGACTGCATCTGGATTATCCTATTCCAGTGCACCACATTTTGATAAGGACATTGAATAGCTGCAGAGCATTCGCTGAATAGCAGACAGATTCTGCTGAAGGGTACAAGGTTCATATCATTGGAGAACCAGTTGGAGGAGCTTGCAATATTTAGCTTTGAGGGAAAACAAAGAATAATGGGAAGGACATCATAACTGCCTTCAAATATGGGAAGGGTTGTTCCTCGCACAAGAGATTTGACATATTTTACTAGGTTCTGGATGGCAAAACAAGAGACAATGGACAGAATAAATCAATTCAATCAACCAATTGACAAGCACTCATGAATATTATGTCATGTTTCAGATGTTGTACAAGTTCTTTTGGGTGCAAGTAGAAAGAAAGGAATGATCTCTACTTACATTAGGCTCATATACTAATGGGGAAAAGGATAAGAACATGTAAAAGATATATACAGTACAACTATAAATTTAAAAACTATATGCTTAAATACCCAAAGTAGAATAATACAAGGTGGATCTGGTTGGAGATATGCAAACTGGGACTATATATGAAAAGGAAAACAAAATATTTAAATAAAATTATGGTAATACCAAGAACTTTCATTTCCATAGCACTTAAAGGTATGTAAAGCACTTTTAACTTCAATTCACTTGATCCTCACAATAAGCCTTTATTATTCTCATTTTACATATGAGCAAACTAAGTTTGAAAGAGGTTAAGTGATTTGTAGAGGGTCCCACAGCTAGTAAATGTCTGAAGCTGGATTTAAACTAAGAAACAGCAAACAATTACAAGCCAGACTCCAAGTCCACCACTCCATTCCCCATACCACCCAGCCCTTACTGTAACATTTAGAATGGGCTGCCTCTACAGAGAGTAATTTCCTTTCTGAGGTCTTCAAGTACTGATCTGATGTGATGTTGAGTGGCCTCCTTCTAAGGGATAAGCTATATGAGATAGTCTCTGTGGTCCTTTTGACTTCTGAGATTATGAAGCTCAACCATCTCATATGCCACCCCGCCCCCCAAGTCTAGAAAAAAATGGAATACATGTAATTAATGATTATTTTTTTTATTTCTTGAAATTAGAATTAAAGAAATACCCTGAATATCATAGTTTTTAGAAAAAAACCATATTGACAAAATCTGAAAATATGCATCATCCTTAATTTAAAACACAATCTACTAGAAAAAAGTTCTTAGGATATTCATTTAGATGTCCTGCATAGCAGGTAGCAATTCGAAAATTTGATTAGCAACAATTAAACTCCAAACACTCTTTTGTTATAGCATCAGGAATTCAGTGTCATGATGTAAGCATTCTGCTTAAATTTTTTTGTCATATTAATATACAGTCCTTCAAGGGAATGGTTCAGCATCCAATCATCTTGTGCCCCCAAATCAAATTTTGCTTCATTCTTTTTTTGTCGTTGTTTTTAACTGAATTTGTAATTTCATCACTGTAGTGGAGAAGTATACATGGCCCACAATTCCCAGTATGGCCTAAACCAGATTAAAATGTAGTTCCTATATGATTTAATTTAATTAGTATTTAATTTAATTAGTAATTTATTAGTAATTAATTTAATTAGTATTAATAAAGAAAGAAACAAGCACTTATGGTTTTCCAAGTAAATATGCAGCCCATAGAGATTGTTATGCATTTTATCATTTAGTGGTTCCTATTTCTACTTGAGTTTGACGCCACTGGTATAGCAAGCTCCTGCTAAGAAATAGTTTTTTATTTTATTTTTTTGGCTAGGCAATGGGGTTAAGTGACTTGCCCAGGGTGACACAGCTAGTAAGTGTTATGTTTTTGAGGCCACATTTGAACCCAGGTCCTCCTAAATCCAGGGCCACTGCCCTATCCCCTGAGCAACCTACCTGGCCCAAGAAATAATCTTTTAGAACAGATCACTGCCTTGTCTTCAACTTACAGTCATCAAGAGTTGTTGGGGGTGCTTAGAGGTTAACTGTCTTGTCCAGGCTCACAAATCTGGGGTGTAACAAAGAGGGAACTTCACCCCAAGGAGAATTGTATCTTCACTTTCCAGCTGTCTATAGCATGTGCTCCAGTCCTCTTCTCCTCCCAATTTCCTGAATGCCTGTTTGAGTTGTCTTCCTCATTTAGAATGTAAATGGTTTTTAGAGAAGGGATTGGTTTGCTTTCCTGCATTTATATTCCCCATTACTTAGCCCAGTCAGTGCTTAAAAAAGCCTTTACCTATCAATGGATCTACACCTAGCAGACTCTTACTTTTATTCATTGCTGAAAGGGCTAATATACTAGTTTGCAGCCAGATACATTCAGGTGCTTATTCCCTCCACAGAAGTATCTTATATAGAAAAAATATTTTATTGTGTATTAATGTTGTTTGGACCTATCTTTATGTGGGTAGAAAATTGTCTAACCCCAAACTTGAGGTAGAGGTTAGAGTCTAAGGATGTGGAACCTGTGGGCTCAAGGCCACATGTGGCCTTCTAGGTCTTCAAGTGCAGTTGTTTGACTGAATCCAAACTTCACAGAACAAATTCCCTTACTAAATATTAGACTAACCTAAGAGCCCCTTGGGGGAAGCCAGATGGCTACTGAGAATGCTTAGATCCCTTTCAGATCTTGTTTCATATCCACCCAAAACCACTGTTTTGGGATCCTAAAATTTCAAAGTTTACTCCTTCTCAAACTGCCCTTTTCTGGAAAATGTCTAACTGTGTACATGCTATTCGTATGCTGGCCAAGCAGCAATTGTCCTTATGACCATTCTCGAACTCCATGTAATGTAACCTCACAAAGACTCTCTAGGAAGAAGGCACATCTTTTTTCTGCCTTCCTCCTTTGTCAAATGATAGAATAAAATTCTTTCTAATTTTTTTTTCAGGTTTTGTGATTTGTTCCTGAATGACAAAGTCCAATTCCTTTGCAAAAATCTGGAAGCAAGTTAAGGTGCAGAGAATCAAGTGACAAATGTGCAGTGATAAAGTTAAAGGTTCATATCCTGCTGAACTTACTGCCTGGAAGATCCTGGATAATTCACTTAGCCTCACACAGTCTTAGTTTCCTTATCTATAAGATGAGAATAATAATCACACTGTACTTTCTTCATCATAGTTTGAGGGAGATAAAATAACGCATGTGAAACTTTCTTTTTAAATCTTAAAACATCATATAACTGTGAGTTATTATTTTCAGGCCATCAGTGCAAAACTACTTATCCATATTGTATATCTCTAGTTGCCCTTTGAATGGTGTTAAAAGTAAACTTCCCTGCAAACATGTAATTCTAAGTCAATCAGTGTATGCTGCTTATCTGTAAGCTTTTATTTGATGTATTTCCTATGGAGAGCCTCCTGTTTGCCCAGCAGGACTCGTAGTCCCTTTCCTATCAAAATATACATTATTCATCAATAGTCTAAAGCACATTTGGTCTGAAAACCACAAGTCCCTCACTTTTTAGTGGAAGAAAAATCTCTATTACCTGTAAAAGAAAGAGGACGAAATCCTGTGTGGAAAAATAATGAAGGGCTGCCTCAGACCTCACACAATTTTCTCAGATTTGGCATACTGCCATCTGTGTGAGGCATGAGACCCAGATGGATAGAAACAAGACCCTTTAAGTAAGAAAGAGACTGGACGTGGAATGGAAGACTGTACTCCCAACTCACACAGAGGTGAAGGACTCACTCTTCAGCGATCCCACTTCCTCTTATGTGTCCTGAGAGCTAAAAGAACCTCAGAGTTGCAGCTGACAAAAGTGTAGCCCTCTTTAAGCTTTGACCCTTGGTGGGGAGAACACAGTGTCAGATGAATTCATGGAGAAAACTGGATGAATCATTCATAAACTGCTTCAAATAACTCAACTGGGAAGAAGAAACAGTCTTCCAAGTCCTTAGTCCTTGAATGGAATGTGGCAAAGTTATAATGACACAGCATGGCATGCGCTAAAAGCAAGAATATAGGAGATCTCACACTATAAATGGAAGAAAGTGCTTCTGGCCTGCTTGTGTGAGTCAACCCTCATATTCACACCCTTTCTTCTGAGTGAGGTCCACCTTAACCCTTTTGGCTTATTCTGAAGAAAAGACAGTGCCGTTGCTATCCCTGGGGAATGCTGAATAGCATCTTTACTCTCATGCTTTTAATAAAATCCTGTGTCCGTGTGAGGAGCTAATGGGTGAGCCAAGTTATTAAAACCAGGCCAGAAAAAGAGTAATCGATTGCTAAATAATAAATCAACTTCGTGTGGCCTTTGTAATCCCAATGCAACGTATTTCCATTCAGGGCCATTACACTACATTTATCTTTAATGAATAATAAATGGTACATTCATATTGACTGAACAAGCAATTAAATATTCCATCAGTAACAGAACACAGAAATATTTTTAATTATTAATAAACCACCAGCTTTCATTGTCAGGTATAATGGTCTTTTGATGCAAAGAACTTATTTCCCTTACAATTATCAGGGATAAGTGAATTCTAATGACAATTAGAACAAATGCTGGTCATAATGTAGGCCAGTCTTAGTTATCTCCAGTGATAAGTGACTTTCAACTCAGTTTGCCCAGGATCAGGCTGCTTCCTCATTTCTCTGCCATCAACTCAAAACCATACCAGCACAAGCATACCAGATTCCCCTGTCCTGCTGTTTTGATGTTTCCTTCTCTGTGAGAATATACGACCCCCGAGGGCAGGGGTCGCCTTCCCTGCTTAGATATTTATCACCAGTATTTAGCACTATGTTGACGCATAACAAGAACTTAATAAATGCCTTATCTATCTATCTATGTTTCCATGGCTCTTAGAGACACATGGTATAGCGCGTCACTATCAGGAAGGCTATTGTGCAGTTGCTTCAGTCATATCTGACTCTTCTTGATCCCATTTGGGATTTTTGTGGCAAAGACATTGCAGTGGTTGGCCATTTCCTTTTCCGGATTATTTTACAGGTGAGGAAACTGAGGCAAACATGGTTAAATGATTTGCCCAGGGTCACGCAGCTAGTAAGTGTTTGAAGCCAGATTTGAACTCAGGAGATGAGTCATCCTGACTTCAGCCCCAATACTCTGTCCACTGTTCTTTCTTATTACCCTTGGTCTCATAATACCTATATTTTAATCCTGGCTTTTTCACATACTACCTGTGCGACCTTGAACAAGTCCTTATACACAGAAGGCCTCTTTTTTTTTTCCATCTCTAATGCAAAAGGTTGGGATGAGATAACATCTAAGGTCTCCTCAAAATCTGGATTTCTGATCTCTTACGACCAGAATTTAATCTTTAACCCTTCTTTTACATATATGTCTTTCCATAAAATCATAAATATATTTTGGGCCTCAGTTTCTTCATCTGAAAATTTAGGAGTTCTAGTAGGCCCTTTCTAGTTCCACTCTTCCAATTCCAAATCTATGATATTATTCCAAAGCAACTTGTATAATATTACACAAAGAGGAATAGCAGAGTATGTAAAGAAGATGCATATTCATATGGAACTCCTCTGGTCTAAAGATGGTGGGGCTGAAGCTGTTTAGCCATATGTGGATGATAGGACTTAAAGTCGTATGTGACCTTAAATGGAAATCTGTCTCCACTCCACTCATTTTGCATGTTGGGAAGCTAAAGATCAAAGAATCAAGGAATTAAGCAGCCATGAAGGAAGTATGGGGTATGGAATGAACAGCAGAAGGAAGAGATATTATGAGATACTACCATCCATGGAATAGTATGTTCAGTTTGGGGTCACCCATTTAAGCATGGACAATGATAAATTTAAGTGTACCTGGAGGAGAGTAATCTGCACGGTGAAGGGTATGGATACCGTGGCTTATGAGGACTAGCTAAAGAAATTCATAATGTCAAGCCTGGGGAGTGAAAGATCAAGCAGGGAACATCATTATTATAGTTTTTAAATATTTGCGATACCGTCATCCGGAGCAAGAGTGAGATTTGTTCTGTGTAGTTCCAGGGGACTGAACTATAACCAACAGGAGGCAGTTACAAGGAAGCAAATATCAAATTCCCGTGAGAGAGAATGTTTTCGCCGTCTTACCTGGGCAAGAAACCTCAATCAGCTGCCTTGCGAGATAAGGCACACATTCTCACTGAGAGTGCTTAAGCAAGAGGACATTTTGCAGCTATCATAGTTAGGATTCCTACTCTGAAAGGGAACTCAGGCTAGATGACCTCACAGGTTTTGGGTGACATGATTCTTCGCTATGGGGAAAACCTAGAACTTGCAAGCACTTTGCAATTGTGTAATATAATAATTTAATCTTATTTGCCTGAAATAGAGGAGTGTAACATAATAAGAGATAGAATACTGGACTTGGATTCAAACAGGCCTGGGTTCAAGTAGTGTCTCTGCTATTTACTAGTTGTGTGAACCTGGATATATCACCTAACCCCTTAGCACCTTATGAAGCTCCCTAACACAGAGCTAAGTAATAGAAGTATTTTGATTTCCACACTGGAAGTTATATATATATTAGGAAACCATGTATCCTATACACATCCCAAAGAAACAGGTCTTCCAACATTAAGATCCTACCCCATTCCTTAGAGTGGCTCGGAAATTTACGCCCTCAAAGTTACACTGATGGAGCAGGTAGAATGTTGGACCAAGCGAAATAGCCTTTAGGCACGCAATGGGTGACAGACAATATGCCCGCCAAGGAAGCAGCATGGAAAGACTTAAAATTGAATTTGATTCAATTCAGCAAATCTTTACTAGGAATCTAATCCTTGAAATGCATAGTACTGAGTCTGGGGATCAAAAGATAAAGATAAAACCAGGCTTTGCCCTCAGGGAACTTACATTCTACTGGGGCACGGAAGGTGGCGAGAAGGGAATATAACATACACAGACAAGTAAATACCAAAGATAGGTGATATAAATACAGAATAATCTGGGAGAAAGGGAGTCAGGAAAACTCTCATGTAGTATACTGCATTTGAGATGATTTTTATTTTATTCTTTTTTTTTAAATTTTTTAATTGACATGGTTCTTTAATGGAATTAGAGACCCCCCCAAAAAAAAATTTTATGTAGGGAGGGAAGGTGGCCCTGGCATGAGGGACAGTCCATGTAAAGATTTGGAAATGGGAACTTAAATGTTTGAACAATGGGATATAGTTTAATTTGACTAGAATATTAAAAATGGGGAAAGGGGGGTAAAGTGAATGCAGTGCAGAAAGATAAGTTGCAGCCAAACTGTGAGAGGTGATCTTGGCCTGAACTATAGGAGGGACACCACAGGAATATAGAGATAACAAGGTGAAAGATAAGGAGTGGAGACTGCATCTAAAAGACTTCAGAACTGATTGTGTATTAGAGGCATGAAAGACAGTGAAAAACTAGTGCTGACTGCCAAGTTTTATATCATGAGGACCAGAAGAATGGCGATGCCATTGACAGAACTATGAAAGTAAGAAAGAGGGGTCAGTTTGGGTGAGAAGGTTCAGATTTGTACATATTAAAACACAAGTGTTTATCAGAGGTATGGAGACATCTAGGAGGCAAATAGTGGGGGACTCTATTTCAGAAGAAATATGAGAGCTGGATATTTGAATTTTGGAGTGATGTGAATAGAGATCATTATTAAACCAATGAGATGATGAGATCGACAAGAGAGTAAAGAGAAAAGGGGTCCCAAGGTAGAATCCTGAAGTGTACCCAAGCATAAGAGGTAAGACATGGATGATGGTTCAGAAGAGGAGACTGAGAAGGAGTGATCACACAGGGAAACAAGAGAGAGCAAGGTTATAGAAATTCAGGAGGAAGAGAGTCTCCAGGAGGAATGAGTGGGTAGCAACATCAAATGTTGTAGAATAGTCAAGAAGAAGAGGAATCGGCAAAAGGTCATTGGCACTAGTGATGAAGAGATCATTGGTAATCTTGAAGAAAGCAATTTTAGTAAAATGGTGGAATCAAAAGTGAAATTACAAGGAGTTAAGGGAATAGATAAGGAAGCAGAGGCCACAGGTATGATCTTTCTCTAAGAATGCTGTTAAAAGGAGTAATATATTATAATTATTTGGGGGGTCTCCTATAGTCCTGTTAAGTTTTTGTTCATTTATCTTTGTTTTAAAGATGTTGGAAATCTGGACTCCCTCCCACCACTTTGAATCAGCAGAAAACCTGTGTGGACATTGTATGTCTCACACTCAACACATCTAAAATCAATATCATTAACTCTTACCCTAATTCTCCTCTACTTTACCTCTGCTGACAATACCAGCTTTCTTTGTGTCACCTAGTTTTTCAAACAGGGAAATTATCCTCACTTCTTCACTCTTACTCTGTTCATATGCATTGACCAAGTCTTATTGAGGTTGAATACACATCTCCAAGATATCTACTTTTCTTTCCATTTCCACCAAGACCACTCTGGTTCAGTATTTCATCACCTTTCCTTCAGACTATTGGAATACCTTCCTCATTTCCTTAGTAGCATCTAGTCTCATCACTTTCCAATCTACTTTATATCAAATTGATCTTCCAAACTGATATTCCAACATTGATATTCCAAAAGAATGGTTGTGACCATGGCACTATAGTATTTTTCCCCATTGACTTGAGGGCAAAACAGAAACTAATTTGCTTAGCACTGAAATCCCTTTCTAATCTGACTCTAATTTATCTTTCTAAGCTAATGAAGTATTACTTCTCCACTCCTGCTATAGTTACCCCTTACATACACCTAACTGGATTGCTTGTTCTTCAACATAAAAGCAATGGCACCTCCCACTTCCATGTATTTCTACAAACTTTATCACATCCCAGAATGCTCTACTTCATCACCACTGCGTCTTGGAACCCATGATTATTTTCATATCTCAGTTTGAATGTCACTTTAATTGAGATATCTTTCTTAGTTGCTCCAACTGACAAGGCACATCCACCACTCTCAGAAAACACTGTATTTCTTATTTTGAATCCATCCTGTCATTTGTGAATATGCTATATCCATGTAATAGATTAGCAGATTCTTGAGGGCAGACATTTCTTCATTTTCATATCTTTATCACCTATCACAGTACCTGACATGTTGCTGTTGTTCAGTTACTACAGTCACATCCAACTCTTCATGACACTATTTGAGATTTTCTTGACAAAGATAACTGGAGGGGTTTAACATTTCCTTCTCCAGCTCATTTTGAAGATGAGGAAACTGAGGCAAACAGGGTTAAGTGACTTGGCCAGGGTCACATAGCTAGTAAATCTCTGAGGCCAAATTTGAAAGAATTAGGAAGAAGTCTTCCTGATTCCAAGCCCAGGGATCTATTCACTGTGCCACCTAGCTGCCCTATCTGACATATAACAGATATGTAATAAATGCTTGATTATTATACCATGAATTTATGACATACAATATAGCATATTGGAAACAGCACCGAATTTGGAGCAAGAAGATTTATTTTAAAATAATGACCTTGGCATTTATTATCTACATGACTCTAGAAAAGTGACTTGCCATATATGGTCATAGATTTAGAGCTGTAGGAGATACCAGAACCCAAGACCATCCTCATCATTGTTATATATGAGGAAACTGTAGTGATCACAGAGGGGATAAGTTAACTTCTCCAGGTTTATAAAGCAAGAGGATGATTCAAACAAAGGTCTTCCTTATTGAAATTTCAAGATTCTATACACTATACCATATTGTCCTTCTTTGCCTTAGTTTCCTCATCTGTAAAATACAGAGTTCAAGGTGAAAATGCCTGTAAGATCCTTGTCATTTTTAAGTTTTTAATCCAATGGATCAAGCCAATAGAGTGGTTACATTCAATTTTGTCCTGCAGAAGGGCAAGAGATATACATTGACATGTAAGATGTAGTCCCTGGCAACAAGGTTTAATTCAAGTATAAAAGAAATGGAGGGGATTTTTAAAAAAAAAATCCTCACGTTCAAAAACTCATTTTATAAAGTTTGGTCCAAAAAAAAGTGGTAGCTCCCAAATCACTCTGTAAGTAGTTTGGCCTTTCTGATTCCCAGTCCAGTGTTTTATCCATTCGTCTGGTGTGCCTCAGAGATGTATGGCTATTGTTATATACTTTCATTATAAAGGTATTTGCTATTTTTGCATTGCTAAAATAACTAAAATGGTTGCTCATTCTCACGTAAAGAAGAGATTTATAGAACCATAACATCTACCTCCTCCCTTTAAATTTCCCCCCTGGTTGGAATCCCAGTTGACCTATTCTTAGAAAATGGGGAGTTATGTCATTAAAATGCAGTTATTGTCTTGAAAGTGCTGCTTTATGTATGTGGTTTCTATATGTGTCTCTATGGGACATTTGCTGACTTTACCTACAAAAATATGTTTGCTCTCCCGCTGGCACTGCACATTCTAAAGACCAATGGAGTGGTTATATTCAATTTTGTTCTGCATCTGAAATGTCAGCAGAGTTCTGATAGCTTAATCTTCTGTTCCTGGTCTGATTTGACCTAGCTGCCAAGCCATCAGGGGAAGTGTAGTATGCAATAAAGGGAAGTGGCCTAGCAATCAGAAGACATGGATTCTCAGACGCAAACTTACCACACAACTTTCTACAAGCCATATCTCTCGCTGCGGGTGGTATGTCAGTTTCTTGATCAGTAAAACATGGCAACTGGGATAGACAACCTAAGACCTCGCTGATGTTAATATTCTGTTCCTAAAGGTATTATACTGTCCCAGTGTTTATCTTGTGTGAACCTGATTAACTGACTGGTTCTCAGTTTCCTCATCTGTAATGAAAGATTGGACTAAATTAACTTTAAATTCCCTTGGGGTCAGTCTATTTCATGTTCTGTGTTCTCAGGTCACTTTTACCTTTGACACTGTAAATTCATGAAGCATTGAAACTTGAAAAAAAAAAATCCACCTTTGGTTTTACATCCTCAGCTCATCATGTTTTTATAAATGTAGGCAGAAACCTCACAACATTGTTTTATCTCCATATTTCCCCTAAAATTGCACTTAAGGCAATTTTTTCTTTAAAAAATTGTCATTAAAGTTCCAATCTTTGGCAAGATTTAATGTGAACAATTTAAGAAATCAACTTTGTGCACAGTTTATTTAGCTGATGTCAATACAAGATTAGATAATTGTTACAAACTTCATACCTAGGCTGTAGAGTAATGTTAAATGATGCTTGAATGGTTTTATATTTTCTGTAGGGCTCAGCATAATATATAGCAAGGAGAGATGTATAGCACCTGGCAAAGCATCCTTAAAAATATTCATATTCAATCAGGCCGAGGTTATGCAATGTGCAACCCATCAAGAAAATTTCATAAGAAATGATGGCTCTGAATTCTAATCTCAAGACACTTTTTAATAAAAATGACAGGTATTGAAACCATTTAACATGTTGAAAGCCTTGCTAAGTTTCTGAGTGACCTGTGTTAGAGAAAAAGTAGGTTCAGATAAAAAAAATCCCAAGTTCTCTCAATTTCAAACTAGAAACCAACACTTTTAAGAACTGAAGACAAATGTAACATTCTCTTATACTATTCCCTTAACTATTGGAGTTGGAATTCTAAGGAACCTTAGATATGGAGCAGTCCTACTCCTTCATTTTACTGATGAAGAAATAGACACTCAGATGACTTCTTCAAGGTGACGAAACCAATAAGTTGAAGATCCAGAATTTATACCAAAGTGCTGTGATACACATTCCTGTCTTATTCCCTAAAGCTGTAACTAGGACTGAATGGTGAGGATTTTGGTCTATGGCAGTGAAAAAAAATTTACATTCCTCAAGAATAAAAATAAGGCCAGGGCCTCTAGGGCAGGGGTGAGAAATCTGCAGCCTTGAGGTCACATGTGGACTTCTAAGTCCTTGGGTATAGTCTTTTGTCTGACTCCAAGTTTTACAGAACAAATCCTTTTATTAAGGGGATTTATTCTGTGAAGTTTGGATTCAGTCAAAAGGCCTCACTTGAGGACCAAGAGGGTCATATGTGGCCTTGAGGTTGCATGTTTTCCATCCCTGCTTTAGTACAAGAAGAATGAATCACACATGAGATTCATCCCTATAGAGCACATGTGTATAACCTTTCCTATCAAGACAAGGCAGGAAAATGCTAGGGAGGGCAGAGCCAAGATGGTGGAGTGAAAGCAGAGATTTGCTTGAACTCTCCCCCAAACCTCTCCAAAGGCCTATATAAAATGGCTTTGAACAAACTCTAAAGCAGCAGAATTCACAAAAAAGACAAAGTGAAACAAATTTCCAGCCCAAGACAACCTGGGTGGTTGATCAGAAAGGTATATTTCACCAGGCTGGTAGAAGAACGCAGTTTGGTATGGCTTGCAGGCCACAGCGAACCTGGAGCAGGCCTCACAGGACTGAATCACAGGCATGAATCAGTCCCAGGCCTTGGAGGAGTTCAAAAGGGATTTTGAGAAGCAAGTAACAGAAGTGGAGGAAAAACTGGGAAGAGAAACGAGAGTGATGCAAGAAAATCATGAAAAACAAGTCAACAGCTTGCTAAAGGAGACCCAAAAAAATACTGAAGAAAATAACACCTTAAAAAATAGCCTGACCCAAATGGCAAAAGAGGTCCAAAAAGCCAATGAGGAGAAGAACACCCTAAAAAGCAGAAATGGCCAAATGGAAAAGGAAGTCCAAAAGATTACTGAAGAAAATACTTCCTTAAAAATTAGAATAGAGTGATTGGAAGCTAGTGACTTAATGAGAAATCAAGACACTGTAAAACTAATCCAAAAGAATCAAAAATTAGAAGACAATGTGAAATATCTCATTGGCAAAACAATTGGCCTGGAAAATAGATTCAGGAGAGAAAATTTAAAAATTATTGGACTATCTGAAAGCCATGATTATAAACAGATCCTAGACATCATCTTTCAAGAAATTATCAAGGAAAACTGCCCTGATATTTGAGAACCAAAGGGCAAAATAGAAATTGAAAGAATCCACTGATCACCTCCTGAAAGAGATCCCCAAAGGAAAACTCCTAGGAATATTTGTAGCTAAATTCCAGAATTCCCAGGTGAAGAAGAAAATATTACAAGTAGCCAGAAAAAAAAAAAATCAAGTATTGTGGAAATTCAATCAGGATAACACAAGATTTAGCAGCTTCTACATTAAGGGACCACGGGGCATGGAATATAATATTCACAGAGGGCAAAGGAGATAGGATTACAACCAAGAATCACCTACCCAGCAAAACTGAGTGTAATCCTTCAGGGGAAAAAATGGGTATTCCGTGAAATAGAGTACTTTCAAGTTCTTGATGAAAAGACCAGAGCTGAATAGAAAATTTAACTTTCAAATACAAGACTCAAGTGGAACATGAAGAGGTAAACAAGAAAGAAAAATCAAAGAGACTTATTAAGGTTGAACTGTTTACATTCCTGCATGGAAATATGATATTTATAAGTCATGAGACCTTTGTTGGTATTAGGGTAGTTGGAGGGGAAAATTATATGTATGTATAGAAAGATAAATAGAGGGCACAGGGTGAGTTGAAGATGACGGAGTCATATCTGGAGAATAAAATTAAGGATAAGAGAGGATAATACTAGAAGGAGAAATGGAGAGGTAGAACAGGATAGATTATCTCACACAAAACAGAAAAGAAAAGGCTCTTACAGGGGAGGGGAAGTGGGAGAAGGTAAGAGGGAATGAGTGAATTTTATTCTCATAGGATTTGGCCTAAGGAGGGAATAACATACACACTCAATAGGGTATGGAAATCTGTCTTACCCTACAGGAAAATAGGGGGAGAAGGGGACAAGAGAACAGGGGAATGATGGAGAAGAGGGCAGATTGGGAAAGGGGGTAATCAGAAGCAAATACTTCTGAGGAGGGACAGGGTCAAAGAAAGAATAGACTACATGGGGGGCAGGATAAGATTAAGGGAAATAGAGTTAGTTTTTCATAGTATGTCTACTATGGAAGTGTTTTGCCTAACTGCACACATATAACTTAGATTGAGTTGCTTGCCTTTTTAATGAGGGAGAGTGGAGAGGAAGGAAGGGAGAAAATTTGGAACTCAAAATTTTAAAAACACATGTTCAAAAAAATATGTTTTCACATGCAACTGGGAAATAAGAAATACAGGAAATAGGGTACAGAAATCTACCCTGCCCTACAGGAAAATAGAAGGGGAAGGGGGTTAAAAAGGGGGGGGAGAGATAGAAGGGAGGGAAGCATAGGGGAAGTGGTATTCAGAATGCATGCTATTTTGGGGTGGGGGAGGGGTGAGATGGGTGAAAATTTGGAACTCAAAATCTTGTGGAAGTAAATGTCGAAAAGTGAAAATAAAAAGAAAAGATTTAGCAGCTTTTATATTAAAGGATCAGAGGATTTGGAATCAGAGGACAAAATAGCTAGAATTACAACCAAGAATTATCTACCTGGCAAGAGTTGAGCATACAAAGAAACAACTATAAAGTTGCTTCTTTTTATTTTCTTTTTCTTTTTGGGGGGGTTTTAGGCAATGGGGTTAAGTGAATTGCCCAGGGTCACACAGCTAGTAAGTGTTATGTGTCTGAGGCCGGATTTGAACTCAGGTCCTCCTGAATCCAGGGCCAGTGCTCTATCCACTGTGCCACCTAACTCCCCTAAGAACTATAAAGTTTGAATGCAGATTGAAACACACTATTTGCTATTTTTTTCTTCTATTATGTTTTATTTCCTCTTTCTGATGGTCCCTCCTATTGGTTCTAACTCTTACAACATCACTCATGTGGAAATATATTTGATAGAAATGTATATGTGTAGCCTATATCAGATTGTGCACTGTCTTGGGGAGGGAGGTGGAGAAGGAGGGGTAGAAAAATTTAAACTCAAAAACTTATGGAAATGATTGGTGATAAATCAAAATAAATTAATGAAGAAAAAAATAAAATGCTAGGATAATTAGAAAAAAATAAGACAAGCCAGCACCTTCTCTCCAACTTGAAATGTTAGAGAAGCTTTGCCTTGAGCTCTGAGAGGTAAAATAACTCCTCTGGGTTTGGACACGCAATATGGATCAGAAGTAGGACTTGATCCCAGGTTTCCCTGATGCCAAGGCAGTACTCTAGCAATTACGCCACTCTACTTCTCAGGAAGCAAAATTGGTTAAAAGAGAAGCTACTAGATGGCTTCTGAAGTGACTTCCTACTCTTTCCCTCACCTCTCATACATGGCTTAACTGAGAGTGGATTTGGGGCTACTTCATCCAAATTTAAGTTTGGTGTCCATGGCCCTGGTGCAAAAATTACATATTATGATTTTATTCCTTCTATTAATTCATGTTTTCTATTATCAATCTGTTTTGTTTTCATAGAAATAATTGAATTAATTTATTTTTCCATGTGGCTTATTTCTAGATTATGATTCTTAGGTAGGTTCAGAAACAAAGAAAATGGAAAAACTTGCTTATTTCTACCATACAAAATCTTGCAGATATAAACTGGAATTTATTTCTTTCTTCCCTCAGAACTGTGGGAGACATAAAAGAAAATTTTTTAAAAAAATAACAAGAGTATTTCAGCAGAAAGATCAATGATTTAACAATTCTGTCTACCTTTTGCTTTGTGACCTATTTGGTTAAGTCTTTTACGCTCCTTAGGCCTGTGATAGAGCATTTGCTAACTGTGGTAAGTTGCCTGCTTGTCAACCTCAAAGGTGTGAAGTACCCCAATATACAATGCATTTTTAAAATTCACCTAGATGAATTTTCAACTGATGCATATACTAAAAGAATGCTTCAGAATATGGAGCCAGGCCCAGGGAATTAATGGTCAAATCCATGGACTTTTCTTCCTTTTATGAGCTCATGACTATGTATGCAAGGGAGAGGTTCTCAAGTGCAGCCAAGAGCACAAACTCCTCTCTTAGTGATAAAAGGCCCAAAGTCAGCCATGGGATTATTATGTGTATGCGCATAAGCACACACCAAAACACACATGCCTACACACTGGATTTCATAAATAAATCCAAAAGGGATTCCTGAGATCACCGACTCTACCTCATCAATTTACATATGATGAAACTGAGTCCCAGATATATTAAAGTGATATATGCCTAAAGTCACCTAGCAACTTAATGGCAGATATGATATGTTTTGATATATTTAGAGTTTTATGAACCCTGCATAATTACCATAAGCCATTATCCATGGAAATTCTGGATCAAAATATTCTTATTCACTAAAATGACGTCTCAGGTCCCTTCTAGAATTAAACCCAAGATACTATGACTAGTATTTCACTCTCTATCTTTCCTGCTTAATTTTTATTTCTGTGGGAGAGATAGTGAGGTAAGTCCTTCCCCATGTGAGGTTGACATGTGGCATGAGAATATGGACCACTATTTCCATCTTTGGATTTTTCTTCTGCCATTTGAGGTGAAGGAGATTAGAAATGGGTATGACCTTGTGATCTAACAGGCCAAGAGATCTAACTACTGTATTCCAGGAGTTGGAGGCCCTTCTGGGGTTTATGAAAAGCCAGACATTAAGAAGCAAAGACTACAGGGAATTGCTTATAGCACAAGAGTGGCAGAGATGCAGCTTCATCTGCCCTTTGGAAGAGAACTTGTTGGGGTGAATGCTATATAGAAATTGATAAATTTCATCCTACTCTTGCAAGGGATTGAGATAGCATAGGGAAGAATGTTTCCCCAGGTATTGTATATATAGGTTGGTGTGTGTAATGTATATAGGGTATTGTAACTTTTTTTCTTGTTTTATCTTCACAGTAAATATACTTCTGTAAAACATCAAATACAATTTATCTTCCATGGGTGAAGAAAGGGAGAGGATAAAAAAAAAATGAAGAATATATGTCCTTTCCCTTAAGAAAATATTCTTTTTTATAGTATTTTATTTTTTCCCCAGTTATATGTCAAGAAAATTTTTAGCATTTATTTTTACAAGATTTGGCGTTCCAATTTTTTCTCTCTCTGTCCTCTCCCCTCTTCTGAAAATGGTAGGCAGTTTGATATAGTTTATATATGTGCTATCTTGGGAAAAAAAATATTTCCATATCAGTTACAGCTATGAAAGAAGAAACAGATCGAAGGGGGAAAAACATGAGAAAGAATAAAGTGAACAAATGTTTGCTTTTGCTCACTTATTCAAGGTCTATCATTCTTTATCTGGATATGGATAGCATTTTCCTTCATGAATCCTTTGTAAGTACAAGTGTCTTGGATCATGCATTGCTGAAAAGAGCCAAGTCATTCATAGTTGATCCTCACATAATATTGTTGATAATGTATATGTTTTTCTGTCATTTCACTATGCATCAGTTCCTACAAGTCTTTCCAGATTTTTCTAAAATCTACCTATTCATCATTTATTGCAGAATAGTATCCCATTACATTCATATACCAAAGCTTTTTCAGCCATCCCCCAATTGATGGGCATTCCCTCAATTTCCAATATTTTGCACCATGAAAAGGGTTGCTATGAATATTTTTGTACATGTAGATCCTTTTCCCTTTTTTATGATCCATTTGGGAAACAGACCTGACAGTGCTATTGCTGGATCAAAGGGTATGTACAGTTTAGTTGCCCATTGGGCATAGTTCCAAATTGCTCCCCAGAATGGTTGGATCAGTTCACAACTCCACCAACAGTACATTAGTGTCCCAATTTTCCCATATCTTCTCCAGCATTCATCATTTTCCTTTTCTGTCATATTAGCCAATATTATAGGTGTTTGGTGGTATCTCAGTGTTTTTTTTTAATTTGCATTTATTTAATCAAAAGTGATTTAGAGCAGTTCTTTATAAGCCTATACATAGCTTTTATTTCTTCATCTGAAAACTGTCTGTTCACATCCTTTGACCATTTGTCAATTCGGGAATGCTTGTATTCTTGTAAATTTGACTCAATTCTCTATATATTTTAGAAATGAGGGCTTGGTCACAGACATTTGCAATAAAGATTGTTCCCCAGCTTCCTGCTTTCCTTCTAATCTTGGATGCATTGGTTTTGTTTGTACAAAATTTATTTTAATTTAATGAAATCAAAACTATCTCTTTTACAATTTGTAATGCTCTCTATCTCATTTAGTCATGAATTCTGTCCCTCCACCTAGATCTGACAAGTAGCTATTCCTTTCTCTTCAAATTTGCTTAAATTTCACCCTTTGTGTCTAAATCATGCCAAAAGACTGTCATCTCTAACTTTTCTAATATTCTATTTAACATCCTTATTTTCTATATTTTTGGTTGGATTTATCAAGTTCTGAGAGGGGACAGTTGAGGTCCCCCATTAGTATAAATTTGCTGTTTATTTCTTCCTGTAACTCACTAAACTTCTCCTTTAAAATTTTGGACTCTATACAATTTGGTACATATATATTTAGTATTGATATTGCTTCATTTTCTATGGTGCCTTTTATCAAGATGCCATTTATTTCTATATCTCTTTTAATTAGGTCTATTTTTGTTTTTACTTTGTCTGAGATGGGAATTACTAATCCTGCTTTTTTTACTTCAGCTGAACATAAGCGTGTTACTTGTAGACAATGTATTGTAGAATTCTGTTTTTTTTAAGCCACCCTGCATGTCATCTGCTCCCATTTTATGGAAGAGTTCATTTCATTCACATTATAGTTATGATTACCACCTGTGTATTTCCCTCCACCCTTTCCTTCCTCCTACCTGTCCTCTCTCTTCTTTTACCCTTTCCCTTCTCACCAGTGTTTTTCTTCTGCCTACCACCTCCTCTGATCTACACTGTCTTCTGTCAGTCCCCCCTCCTTCTTTACCTGATTTTCTCCCTCCTTCTTCCCTGTTAGGTAAAGTATTTGAGGCAACACTGATGAGAGTAAGGTTCAAGTGATACTCAGTGCCCATCCGCCTATCTTCCCCTCCACTGTTATAAGTTTTTCGTGCCTTTTCATGTGAAATAATTTGCCGCATTCTACCCTCCTTTTCTTCTGTACCCATTGTACTCCTCTTTCTCATCCCTTTAGTTTTTATGCCATTCCCTCAAATTCACATTATACTCATACCCTCTGTCTATGTATATTCCTTCTAGCTGTACTATTGCATAACATTTTTTTTTAAAGAATTACAAGTTCATCTTCCAATATAGGGATATAAATAGTTTAGCTCTATTGAACGTCTTATGTTTTCTTTTCTCTTTTTCATTTTTAGGCTTCTCTTGGGTCTTGATTTTTGGAGGTCAGATTTTTTATTTAGTTCGAAGCTTTCCTTATGAAAGCTTGAAATCCTTAAATTTCATTGAATGCCCATTTTTCCCCTTGATGTATGATGCTTAATTTTGCTGGGTGATTCTTAGTTGTAGTCCTAGCTCCTTTGTGTTCCAGAATATCATGTTCCATGGCCTCTGATCCTTTAATGTTGTTGCTGCTGTAACTCCCCTATATTTGAAAGGTTTCTTTCTGGACTCTTGTAGTAGTATTTTTGCCTTGACTTGATAGTTCTGAAATTTGGCTAAAATGGTCCTAGGAGTTTTTTTGTTTGTTTGTTTGGTTGGTTGGTTTTTGATCCCTTTCTTGAGGTGATCAGTAGATTCTTTCACAGCCTATTTTTTAGTTCCAGGTTATCAGGGTAGTTTTCCTAGATGATTTCTTGAAAGATGTTGTCCAGGTCTTACTTTTGATTATAGTTTTCTGAGGGACTAATGATTCCAACATTGTCTCTCCTGGATCTATTTTCCAGGTCAGTTATTTTACATTTTACATTTACATGAGGTGTTTTCCATTTTTTTCCATTTTTTCATTCTTTTGAATTTGTTTGATTTGTTCTTGTTTCTCATAGAATCATTAGATTTCACTTACCCATTTCTAAATTTTAAGGTGTTGTTTCCTCAATTAGCTTCTTACTTTCTTTTCCGTTTGGCCAACTGTAATCTTTAATGAGTTTTTTTCTTCAGTGGATTTTTGTATCTTCTTTTCTATTTGGTCAATTCTACTTTTTAAGCAGTTTTACAAGCAGCTGACTCTTTTCATCATTTTCTTGCATCACTTTCAATTCTTTTCCCCATTTTTTCTTCTACCTCTCTCATATGATTTTTTTAAGCTGAAGCATGCATTGGTTCTTGGAGCTGGAGTCTGCCAGGTCCCCAGGCTATGCTAAGGCATGTGGCAAGGGGAGGGTCCTGGTGTTGGCCTTAGAGTGGTGGAGCAGGATTGCTGAGGTGGGGCTGCTGCTTTCTGGGATGCTTCCTCTCGTAGAGTGTGCTCCTACCTTTTACCTGAGTGACATGAACCCTTCTTGCCAATCTCCCAAGTTTCTTGGGCTAAAAGATTGTTTCACCCCTTCTTTTTGCTGATTCTGATATTCCAGGATTTGTTTGGAGGGTACTGTTTCATGGTTGTTTGGAGGTGAATATGAGACAGTTACAGTGATTTACTGCTTACTGCACCATCTTAGCTCCTGGACTGAATCACAGATTCTTAAAGCTAGATTATTACATCTGAAAAGGACTTTAGAAGCTATCCAGTCCAACTATTCCATTTTAAAGTTCAGGAAACTGAGATCCAGAAATAATTTTTTTTTCAAGCTCACAAAGCTACCTAGTGGCAGAACCAGAATTGGAACACAACTCTATTTTTCATTCCAGTACCCTTGTTATCTAATTATATTACCTTTTAGTTTCTCATTTAAACAAGTATGGGCCTGCCCAAGTGCCTGAACTCCATTTTCTAAGTTTACTCCCAAATAAAGTTATCCCAAGTGTACAGACAGCTGTTTACTCCATTAGGTGTCTATTAATTTCGGAATGTAGAGTAATGGAACTTATATTTTGTGTTCAACTTATGCAAATTAGCTTCATTTTTAAAATATCCACACATATATTCACATGTACATATATGTGTGCGTGTATATATGTATATCAATATCTATATGTGGTGTGTTTGTGTTTATATTTATAAGGGCAGCTAGGTTGTACAATAGGTAAAACACCAGGCCTAGAGTCAGAAAGACTCATCTTTCTGAGTTCAAATTCAGCTTCAGACACTTCCTAAATGTGTGATCTGGGCATGTCACTTCACCCTGTTTCCTCAGTTTCTTTATCTGGAAAATGAGTTGGAGAAGAAAATGTAAAACCATTCCAGCATCTATCTTTGCTACAAAAACCCAAAGTGGGGTCACAACTGAAACAACTGACCAACACGACTAAAATGACAGCTATGATGATGATGATGATGATAATGATGTCCAGATTCATGAGATCAGTGTGAGAATTTCCACCAACAATGGCGATGAAGATCAGCTTTTCTTCTCATTTATAGAAGTTTGCGGGACACTGGGATTGTAAATGACTTTTATGTGATCATCTAGGAATTAGTGGCTACTAGGAAATCTTGAACTTCTGTTTTTCTAATTCCCAGGCTGGTCATTTCTGCACTAGGACACAGCATCACATATCTAAATTGTAACTCATACTTTTCATGAAGAAAATTTTTCTCTTATCAGATTGCCTAACTTTTCCTTTAAAAAGAAGTTTTCCTTTAAAAAATGCATGGCATTCTTATGGGTTGACCTCTATGTCTAGTTCATCATTTTTCCACCTTTTTTTTTCCATATCTCACTGGAAAATATCACAAAATCCTCCTGTTGGTTCTAGCAGTCTGTCTCTTTAAATTTCCCCCATGCTACATTACCCAATCCTCTCACTGTATTAACATCATCCATTGTGCACCAGCCCGTCCTTCATGCAGTCACTACACAATGAAGTTCTCTATAAAATTCCTAAGTTATATATAGATGGTTATTTCACAACATTTGAAAGAAGTTCACTGTGTACCCATAATGGTTTACGAGAGAGGGAGGAAAGGAAAAGGAGATGATTTTTTCATGTGATAAGTGTCAGTAAACTGTATCCGTAGGCTTCCATAAGCAGTAAGTATAGATAGATAGCATTACTTATCATTCCCATAAAAATCCAAAGCCTTTTGTCATCTGGTGAGTAACTCAATAACACTTTGTGGATGATTTCTCAGTACTTTATCTTTGAATTTGAGATTCATATTGGAAAACTCAGAAAACTATATAGATAAAGTCTCAAAGCGATATTATTTTAAGGATCTTAAGTTTCCCAGGTGATCCCAAACCTTGATAAAGGGCCTATAGTCACATTATTTAAATTGCTGTGGCAAGACCCCAAATCTCTCTGAGATTCGCTTTGCTCATCTATAAAAGGAAGCTGTTACATGGTATCCAAGGTTCCTTCCATGTCTACATCTGTCGCTCTCTTATCTTCCTTGCAAATCCAGTTGCCAAGATTTTGGAATGCAATTATTCCAAATTTTTAATTTTACACACAAGGCAGCTGAGATCCAGAGGTGTTCAATAAATTTCCTAAGGTTCCATAGGAAACAAAGTACAGAACTAGGATTTGAACCTAGTTCCTCTGGCACTAGTTCCTGTTCTGTTTCTACTATATATCACAATCTTGCTGTAGAAGAATAATATGAAAACTATAGGCATAGAAATATCTTCCCACCTTTTCCCCTTGCCTAACACCACAGTGATGAGTAGGTGAAGAATCCTAGCATGTGACAACATGTTGTTTGGGGGAGGGGATAGAAAGGATTCTCCACTGAAATCATAACATCCTAGAAATAGAGATGGATTGTGTTTCCCTAATATAATTCATCATCAGTCATTCTATCACATGAAATTGAGGTCATGCCTTACTGTTTGACATATGTTGCAGAGGTTATTAAAAACACTCTTCCAACTGTACAGAATGGGCAAAATATAGATATTTTTATGCTGCCATAATCTTCATAAAATAGATATCCTGGGGAGTTCTCTGTAGCAAAGTGTATGAATCACACATAATAAATTAAAGATGACATTCCCCAAAGAATCACTTATAAATACATAACATTCTACACTAAATCTCCAGGCTCCAAGGGAAAAGGGAAAAGGAAAAAAGAGGAACTCCCTAAAATTCTACATACTGAGGGTTGATTCATTAAAAGAGTTCTGTAGAGTGACAACACCACCTCAAATAAGCTGAGCCTATAAATTAATGCTGTACCACATTTAAAAAGAAAAAAAGGAAAAGGAAAATCAAAGTAGACGACAAGATACTCCTTGCCAAAGAACAGATTTCTCCTTGCAGGTAAAATTATGTCCCATAGCTAAGGATCTTAACTCTTAGCCCTGTGCTCTTTTTCAGATCTTTGTGCATTATCTTCCACTGTTAGAATATAAGCTCCTTGAGGGCACAGATTGTCTTTCTGCTTGTATTTGTATCCATAGCCCTCAACATGGTATCTAGCATATAAGTACTTAATAAATATTTCCCTCCTTCCTTCCTTGCACTTCCTTCCTTCTTTTCTTCCCGTTTTTATACTCGATCTGAGAATATGCATCCCATGTGTAATCCCATGAGCTTGTGTCAAAAAAAAAAGACTACTGAATACTTCCTAAAAGTCAATAATAATTTAAAAAAATTATTTTATCACGTATAGAATAGTTGTGGTTTGCCTTCCTGACTAGACCACATCAAGTGCTCCATGTCCTATTGAAATTAGCCATGCACAGAGAGATTGGCCCACCAGCAAACAGCTAAGCAGAACCCACCCCAAGTGCATTTCAAAATCAGTTTATTGTATGATTTGCACAGCTCAACACAGAGGCAACTTAACATCTCCACTACTATCAGCCATCCTTAAAGTATGGTGACACGAAAATTTTTTATTTTTTGGGGAGAGGCTAGGCAATTGGGTTAAGTGACTTGCCCAGGGTCACGCAGCTAGTAAGTGTTATGTGTCTGAGACTGGACTTGAACTCGGATCCTCCTGACTCCAAGGCAGGAGCTCTATCCACTGTGCACCTAACTGCCCCCACAGTTGTTTTTCAAAAAGCTAAAATGATTCTCCAAGTTAGGGGAAATCCCTTCTGGCTGTTGCATGCCTTGAAGGCCACAAAATAGGTACATACCAAGTCAAAAAAGGCCCAAGACTGTTCTAGGATCAGTGATCATAGGAGATTAGGAGAAGTATTAGGATTTCACATGCACAGATCCCCCTTAACATTGGTATTCCTGTTATAGGACATGTGATAGTTTGACTGCACCTCCAGTCAGTGTTGCTGAGCTATTATTGATATCAAAACTAGAGAATACAGAAGCAGAGACTGTGCCTAAGCAGAGGGAGTATAAGTCAATGTTTTGTCAGAGAGGGATTCTGAATTAGAACATTAAGGTTTAGGCTGTGGATCAATGTGTTGGGTATGACGAGAGGGGTTTTCTCACGGGTGTATAACTCTGAGTCAGGCAAAGGACACTAGCTTTCAAATGAAGACTCTTGTATGTGTTGGGGAAATGGTAAAAGGGCAGAAGTTAGAATCTGTGGATGTCTTACATGTCAAGAAGTAACTGCAGTGAGAATTGGAAGCCTGATTCTTTGGGGCAATGGGATGGATGCAAGTGATGGGGGAGGAAGAGAAAGTCATCTCTTGCCTGCATAGTAACCAGAGTGAATGGAAGCCTGGGTCAGTCTCCACATGGTGAGAAAAAAAAAAATTAGGGAGGTCTGGTCTTGAGCCTGCATCTGATACTTTCTTGCTATTTGATTTTGGGCAAATTCCTTAAACTCTCTTAGTCTCAGTTTCCTCATCTGTAAAATGAAGGTAACACGATCTCTAATAGCTCTCTGAAAGGGTAACTGAAAACTTTAAATGAGAAATTCATATCTATAAAACACTACATAAATGTCAAATTGAGCCAGCAAAGCATCAGGAAAATTTGGGTCAAGCTTCACTCCTAAAGTGAAAAGAAACATAAAGTATCGTAGATTTAGAAGCGGATATATCTGGACCCCATCTTGTCTAACCTCCTCGTTTTACAATAAGGGAATTGAGGCCCAAGGTCACACAGGCTACAAATGGCAGAGGCCTTGTACATCTTTTTTTTTTCTTTTTTTGGCAGAATGTACTAAACATTTAATCATAAACAACTTAAATCATAAATGTTAGAAATAACATCTAAAAGAATTAAATTCTCAAGTTAGAAAATGATCATTTGGTCATTTATACTTCCATTTAGATAATACATAACCTGTTTGATAATATTAATTATTATTATAGGAGATCATACTAAAGGAATATTGGAACATGTATTTTATTCCTCATAAGCTCCCAGTGAAGAAGGCATTACAAGCATCACCACTTCCATTTCACAGATAAGAAAGCTGATGCTCAGTAAAGTTATATGATTTATTCATGAACTACTGTATATCTAAGCCATCACACTTCTCAATGTGTGACCTTTCCGTGTTAGCTCTTTGACCTCGAGCAAGTCATTTGCTCTGAGCCTCAGTTTCCTTCTTTAAAAGAGAGATAATAAAAGAACCTCACTTTTAGGGTTGTCGAGAGGTTGAAAGGAGACAATCCATGTAAACTCCTAAAACATATGTGTTTGATTGGTGACACAGACATTAACTCAAATAACACCCTATAAACAAAGAAGCATTCAAAAAATGGTTGAGTCATATAGGTAGGTTTATAGTAGTCAGTCACTCATGATCAGGTCATAAGATCTTAGGATCAAAAATCAAGACCACAAAGGGGTGTTAGGGGATCTAATCCAACCCTCTTCAGTTTAGAAACGAGAAACTGAAGTCCAGAAAGCTTAAATGGCTTGCCTCATGATCTCATGTGAGCTTCACAATAATTGTGAGTTGGGTACTATGGATATTATGCTCATCATTTTACAGATGAGAAAACAAGCTTGAAGAGGCGACTTTTCCATTGTCAATCTAAATAATGCCCATGTTTTTAATGCCTTTTTTCAAGGCCCTCTTTTCTAATCTTCTAATCATCCTTCTTATCTAATCATCTCATTGCAGAATGTGAAGGCATGGAGAGAGATCCCAAATCAGTGAGTGAATAAACCTGTCAAAATAACTTCTCATCCTCATAGCCACATCCTCCTAGTCACTAGACTCTTAATCTCTAGGCAACAAGAATAACACATTATAGCTAATGGAAGGGTTCTTCAATGCAGGTATAAGGCATGTATCCAACCTTTTTTTTGTATATAACACAATCATGCTATGTTGCATTCATAAAAACAAAACAATTTTATCTCTCTTTGTGCCCTCTCCTCCACAGTTCACTGTGGTATGAATTGGTGTAGTTAGGGTCCTGATTTGCCTTTCTATTCCAAGATCTCATTATAAAAAGACTCCCACAGCATGGATATAATTTCATTAACACCTAATTGCAAGGCTTGTCGTTTAGTGGCTAGAGATCCAAATTTGAATCCAGGAGGATGTCGGTTTGGGTATCATCTCTGACATATACTGGCTCTGTGACCCTGAACACTTTATTTCTCACAGCTCTAGACCAAAGGTATCAAACATTTCTAAAGTCTAAATGCTGTCTCTGGTGCTGCCAAACCAAATTGAAATATAGTTGGTAAATATTTAACAAAAAAGGAATACAATAGAACACAGATAACATCACATTTTAAAACAAAGTCAATATGTGTCCCACAGTGATCCTTATGTAGAGATTAGTGGCCTCTGCTACTATTTGATTTTGAAACCACTGCTCTAGGAAGCTCATTAAGGCTATAAAATGCGGAGAAGGTGCCTTCTGTAGAAAATATATTATCACTTGAGAGTTTCCTATACCAATGACATCATAAGATTATCAGATGAGAGATGAAAGGGACTTTAGGAACCAATCCTCTCATTTCACAAATGAGGAAACTGAAGCACAGAGAAGGTAAATCAGTTGCCCAGAGTCACAATTCTAGTAAGAGTTTACACTCCTCTGAAATTTGCCATCAGGCCTAAGAAATCTCTTCATCTGTCAAGATTACTTCAGCCCTGGAACCCATACCACATCATTTACCTCTACCTCTGATAACCCTCCTTCTGATTTAGAGGGTAGTGAGCTCCTTCCAGAACTTCCTTTTAGGAAGGAGGCCTAGACCATTCATTTCTTTACTTCCCACCTGGTTACCCTCCTCTGTACTTCTACAAAATACCCGTGTACTGAGCAGTTTCCTTCTCCCCCTCTGCCTTTTTTCATCACCCTGTTGGGTGTTGTCTTGCCCCACTAGATTGTAAGCTCCCTGAAAAGAAGGTCTGTCTTTCCTTTCCCTGCCTCAGTGCTTAGCAGAGTGCTTGGCACGTAGTATGTGCTTAATGTTTATTTTTTTGTCTGAGGAATGATTTACAATCAAATGTTCCAACTCCACTTTCAGCCCTCTATCCACTCTACCACCTAGATGTTTCAGGTCCACTCTCTATTGCTATCATTTAATCAGGCCCAGGTCTTAGGACATTATGATAGATTTTAATAGAACTCCCTCTTCTAAAAGTTATGATGTATTCTTGCAATATCCTAAGGCTGATTTAAGTAAATCTTCCAGGAACTTCTGGGGGAATTACGAAATGAAGTATGGAAGCAATGCATTGCTGCCTCCATACCAAAGAACAATAACATTTCAGGGTTTGAAGACATGTTATAGAATTATCTAGTATATGTCTCTCATTTAACAGATGAGAAAATTGAAGTCCGGAGAAGGAAGCTGTGTTGTCCAAGGTCACTCAGAGAGTTAATGGCAGAGCCGAGGTTAGGATTTAGGTTCCATGAATGCCAGGTCAATGTCATCCCTGCATGATCCTTCCAGACATCCTCCTTTTAACCACAAGATGCTTCAAGTTTCTGACACTTTTCACTTTTGATTGTCTCATCAGGCACGCACTTGATTCCAAAACTATTAAAATAATATGATAATATAACATTACACGGATTCATGGAAATAGAGACCATTTGAGCTAGGGGGAACCTTAGGACACAGAACAAGTCCATTAGTTCTGGGAAGAATTCTAGAGTTCACATCCTAATATCCTTGTTATTACTGGGAGAGCCCTTAGTGATCTGATACATTGCTAATCTTGGATACATTGAAATTTCAAAACATATTCTCAAAATTGCATTTTAATATAATTTCTGTTTCTTATAATACTCTGTCACATTTTATGGATGTAAGAACATAATCCTGAAAAGGTGTTCATGGGATTTATCAGACTGCCAAAATTGTCCATGACCCAGACACAAAAGTTGAAGTTGCCCTGAATTACAACCCTTTCATTTTACAAATTGAGAAACCAATTTCCAGGAACCTAAAGGAACTTTCACAAAGGCAGATAGCCAGTTAGTGGCAGAAGTGGGACACTAGCTGTGAATATTTTACTCTGATTCTTTTCATTAGAATATATTCCAAATAATTTTTTTTCCAAGTATAAATATACACACAAAATGTCTGTGCCCTAAGGATGATTTACACACATGTACCTGTACATATTGGGCAGCCAGTAGTGCACTAGACAGAACAGTGCTGGAATCAAGAAGATCTGAATTCAAAATCCGGCCTCAGACACTTCTGAGTTGTGTGACCCTAGGCAAGTCACTTACACTGTTCACCTCAGTTTCCCCATCTGTAAAATTAGCTGGAGAAGGAATATTTTTTCCAAGAAAATCTCAAATAGGGTCACAAATAGTCGAATATGACTGAAACTACTAAATAACAAGATGTGAATATACCATGCATTTGTGCATTTACATATACAGGCAGATTTAGTGCCCAAGATTTCAAAGAGCTCTTTGTCTAATGCTTTACAAGCATTAAATTGATTTGAATTTTTTAAGGGTAGACTTTTTAAAAATCTATTTTTCTTCTGATGAGTTTCCAGAAAGGAAAAGAAAAAAAAAACCTAAAAAGCAGAGAACTCCCTGATAGGATAGATGAGCATTGTGTCTGTGAAATGATTTCTATTCCTGAGTAACGCATTATTTTGCACATTTATGGGGACCTATTCAAGATTTTCCAATGTACTTGTCCCCTTCCGGCTCATTTCTTCAGGCAGGGTAGCATCTTCTGGAAGAAGTTACCATCATTTCTTGAGTTAATCAACTCAACTTGGGGGCAGGGTAAGAAGGGAGATGGGGAAATGAAGTCCATTCGGGAGCTCTACCAAGCAGCACAGGCCATCAGAGGGGGCAGCAATAACAGCTTTTTTTTAAATCCACTATTTTAAAGCTGTCTCAGAGACAACTATGATTGAGCTCAGTCATTCTAGTATTCCTGGGCAGGTTTTTACTTAACATGATTGGGGAGTAGAAAGAACACTGGAGAAGAAGTTAAAAAATATAGGTTCAAGTCATGGTCTCACAAATCCTCAGAAGCTGGAAGACTCTAACAAAACTGGATTAGGAAATGTACCAAAGACTGTAAATGGATCTTGAAGGAGTATGAAGGAGAATGAAGAAAAGCAAAAATTCATTTAAAAATGTGTAGGTTTCAATAAATAAGAGCATTTAAAAGAAAAGAAAAAAGTTTTTGTATGGAAAAAAATACTATCTGAATGATATCAATCACTGTAGTAGTTGTTAGGATTCACCTAACTAGATGATCTTAATCACCTTGCCTACAATAAATCTCTAAATCTGTGACACCAGAGCAGCTGTACCATATGCTTGTGTTAAATCTTTCTAGTGACACTGAAATCTAGCCTTGATGAGCTATTTTGACTTAAATGATGCTTGTTTTAACATTTCAAAAGATCTTTGATTTCATCTGTGTGAACAGTCCCACCAGTATCACATATGACAACCCTTCCATGCCATAGGACACTGATATTTTGGGTCTGGCAAATTATACAGAGAATGAGACAGTGACTAACCTTTCAGACATGAGTTTCTGAAGCTGCTCACAATATTATAGATTTAGGTATCCAAGGAGAAAATTGGAAAAGGAAAGGTAGAAAACAAGCATTTATTGAGCATCTCCTATGTACCAGGCACTGTGCTAAGCACTTTACAAGTATTATCTCTTTTAATCCTTGTAACATGCCTGAGACTTAGATATCTTCATTTTATATACGAGGAAAGTGAAGCAGACAGAGATGAAGTAACGTATGCAGTGTCACACCCGTAATAAGTATCTGAAGCTGGATTCGAACTCAGGTATTCCTGACTCCAGATCCAGCTCTCTGTCCATTACACCACCTTGCTGCCTCTAGGCAAAGGAGGTGGGAGCACAAAGGTCAGGCAGGGGACTAGAGTCTTGCTCAATGCTGTAAACATATTGGAGTTCTTTTGAGCCCCTTTCTCTTACTTATCATGACCTATAAACACAGAGAGCTTTTGATTGTAGCTAGCTTTTCCCACAGAGCAGACACATCAGATAGAACACATATAAAACAATAGATAACATTAACAGCTAATATTTATTTAGCAACTGAAGATGTGCAAAGCACTTTACATTATCATATTTTTCTCACAATAACACCCAGATGTGTATGATATAATTATCCCATATACATGCACACACACACACATTGAGGACATACCCCAAACGTAGCATGGAAGTGTCATGCTGTGGTTCAAAAGGAAGCAGTATAGACATCTCTGCTTGATTCCTTCCCATTAAATTCCAGTCATCCAAAATGTTATCACGCATAGTGAGTAGAAAATAAATACATTTATCCCAAGCAGATAACAAACAAAACTCACAGGAGTTGTACAGATCAGAATATAACAGACAATATCTGGAGTGAATGAACTTTCACACGGTGAGTAAGATATCTCAGCTCAAGGAAGAGAGAGCACCAAATATAACTGGAGGGAAAATTCCTTTTTCTTTCTAAGGCGGCAAGGTAGCAATTAAGAATATGTTGGGGATTGGATTTTCTCTACATGTCTGTTTTTTAGAGTATGTCTTCTTTCTCTTTGGATTTCTTCTCAAATTGTATCTGTAATCACAGTTTCCTTTCTCTAATCTAGAAGGCAGAAGAAAGTTCCTCTTATCCCAAGCTCTTGAGCTAACTCTACCCACAGGCAGAGTACATACATGGTATCAGTCTTTTCTCCACCAATGAGGAGAATCAAAGACAAATCCTTCAGCCTTGAAATCTGGGATGTAGTAGGAGCTATGTCATACTATTGTGGTATGACTCCACTTTACATAATTATAGAATTGACTCTCATTTTTTAAACAAACTCAGTGAGTTAGGAACTCTTATGGGACCCATTATATAGGTGAAGAAATTAAGTCTCAGCGCTTAAGTAACTTACTTATCCATAATCATACAGCAAGAGTCTCAAGTGTAATTGAAGCTAGGTCTTCCCAAATCCAAACCTACCACTCCATCCAATAAACTATGCTGCATCTCTTTAGGATGAAGGGAAGCCAGGTGGGTGATGTGCTGGGTAGTGCAGAAAATGTCCAAGATGATTGTACCTGTACATAAAAGTAGTAATTTAAGTGGACTCAAAAGAAATACAACAATTGAACAAAACAAATCACAGCAGAAACACCATTTTATCACCCAAGTGTACCATTGTGACTATTCAACATTCAAACAACCATCTACAAAAGATGGAATAATAATGGATGGAGCATTGCAGCTGACTAACAGTGAACTAGCAACATATTCTTGCAGACTTGGGCATTTTTTTCTCCTCATGATGTCCATTAGTTTCCCTTGCATCCAATAGACTCCTGTAAATAAAATCTAAATAGTAAAGAAAAAATAGGAGTCTCATCACCTTTCCCAACTACATCCTCATTTTCTCCAGTGCTGATCTAGAGTCCAGGGATGGGACACCTGTGGCCTCTAGGCCTTTTCTATGGATCCTTTTCTGTGAAGTTTGAATTTAGTCCAAGGGCTGCACTTGAGGACCTAGAGGGCCACATGTGGCCTTGAGGCCACAGGTTCCCCACCCATGATCTATGCAATACAAAGTTTCTCCCAAATTATAAGAATATTTTTCATCAGCTTTAGTAGCAGCAACCACATTATTACATTTTTATGCCACTTTAAGGTTTTAAAAGTATTTCACAAATATAATTTCATTTGATGCTAACTACAAGTCCAGGAGGTAGGTGCTATTATTATCCTCAATTTTGAGATGAGGAAACTGAGGCAAACACAGGTTACATTACTTGATCAGGGCCATACAACTAGTAAGTCTCTAAGGCTGGATTTGAACTCAGGTTTTTACTGACTGCAGGTCTAGTACCCTATTGACTGTATCACCTAGCATGAGATCTATGGTTGTATGGGGAGCAGAAGAAAATATATATATTTTTGGAGGCAATCGGGGTTAAGTGACGTGCCCAGGGTCACACAGCTAATAAATATCTGAGGCTGGATTTGAACTCAGGTCCTCCAACTCCAGGGTTGTTTGTTCTATCCACTGCACCACCTAGCTTCCCAAGTAGAAGAAAATATTGAGGATTTTTTTTTAATAATCCAGGGCAGAACCGAATTTTTATAGTCCAGGCAGATTTAAATCTTTGGAGTTTATTAACTATGATGGAACGCTAGGAAGTTTTACCCAGTAAAGGCCCTCAGGAAAGCAAATTAGGGTGAAAGTGAATCTACCTCAGTGACTTGTATATATTAGGTTCTCAAGAAGTGTTTCTTTGTTGGGGAAAAAAAAACACGGCTGAATGAAGATGATCTCCTTGTGTGAAGTACAATATTAAAATGGAGAACTATCTAGTTTTTGTCACACACAGAAATTCACCATCCCTGAATCTTACTTTCACAATATTGCCAACTATCCCAGTGCCTAGTATGAGTAAGAGGGAGACTAGAGTCCTGAGGAAGTAAGAAAGTGGGTGTGGGCAGGGAGGAGAAAAATTAAATACACTCAATTGGAGGTAAGAAAAACAGATATCAATTATGGATCACAGATTTAAAGCTGGAGGGGACCTTTCCAGTAGGTCATGTAATTCACACACTCATTGAACTGAATCTCTGAGACATTAAGTGCTTCGACTAAAGTCACAAGAGTAGTAGCAGTGAGAATCACACCAAGTTCCTGAATTCCCAATATAGGGCTTCTGCCCCACTGCACTGACTTTAATACCAAGATTCTTAATCTAAAATCCATGAGATAGTTTTCTTCCAATATTGTGATCACAGTATTTAAAAGTTCTCAGTTTCCTTTGTAATTCATTTAAAATACTAGATTTTACCAAACTGTGAAAGAGGTGTTTCTCTCTCTACACATATACACACAGGGAGACAGAGAGACAGAGAAAGACAGAGAGACAAAGAGAGAGACAGAGAGAGAGACAGAGATAGACAGAGACAGACAGACAGAGACAGAGAAAGATAGAGAGACAGACAGACAGAGATGGACACAGAGACAGAGAGAGACAGACAGAAAGAGACGGAGAGACAGAGAGAGACAAACAGAGTTTTAAGAAAAAGTAAAGAAGCATCAGATCTGGTTTAGCTTCATTTGTATTCCAACGAACACTAATCAAGGTTAAGATGTGAAGATTTTTAAGACTCCTCATAACTCTAACTCTCTACTTGTCTTCATTACTTTTTTTTCCCTTATAGTTGAAGATATTTCAAGCCTTTCAAAACAGCTCAAAATAGTTGGGGCCAGAAAGGAAGGTGAGGAAGCTGTAGGGTGTTGTGGATAGAACATTGAACTCCAGGTAGCCTTAGAAGACTTCAGTTCAAGCCTCAGCCATGTCATTTACTAGATATGGGCAAATCATGTCATCTTTCTGATTTTCCATTTTCTCATTTGAAAATGAGGGGATGGTGCTAGATGACCTCTATGAAATGTCTAATCCAATGTCCCTTATAGTTCTCATATTCTCTATTCCATATTCTACTGCCTTATGCAGTCCCAACATTCCATGTTTCTTGATCTTAGGTGCCTTTTAGCTCCCAGACTCTATGATTTTATGACAAAACTGAAAGGAAATATCCTGAGTAGAAGTTGGGGTAAGAGCAGCTGGATGAAATAGAAAGCAGAAATATAGACATTCTCAAAAAAAGGAATTGTCTTAAAACCAGGTAGTATTCTTTGACAACTGCACTAATGGTAAGCCCTGAACCCCACCAGTCACTCACTAGGGGAAGACACATCGCATGGATTGGTGTTTACATTTATGAGATGGATAAGCACAAACTGCACAGGATTTGACCATCACGAATGGGATCTGTCTGCAATGCAGAAGCATTGGCATTTAAAGATATCATCCACATTTATCACGTTTGTCACTTGCCATTAATTTACATTCCTTTATGCATCTGTTCAAAAAATAATTAGGATTTTATGCTGCAGTAAATATGCTTGTTCATCCATTAGTGTAAAGCAGGAGATTAATTGCATTAAAATGGGAATCAAGACTATAGCATTGTAAGCCACCAGGAGAACAGTGACAGCTGGGCTGATCACAATACTTTACTGTGATAAGCTTCACAAACAATTGTAAATAGGAGAATAATTAAATCACTGACAAACTGCACTAGCCTTATTCTTGTGTCCTGGGCTTCAAGTATCATGAATCCCCCAAAGTGAAACAGAGAAATAAAATAAAGTAGTTTAAATAAACCATCAATGGATCTGCTTTGGTTGAATACTGCTATACTATTCCCTTCCAGAGACTTCAGGTTCCTACTGTATGGTCAAATGGAGGTGTGATAGAATTCATCAATATCAAGAATTCACTAAGCATATTTTTTTTTAAATTGAGGTCATAAGTGGTGGATATTTAAGAGCCTCCTCATTAAAAAAAAAAAAAAAGCAAAACCAAACAGATAACCCTTTTCTAATCCCCTTGAACTTGGATGATTGGGATAAATTAATGATGTGCAAGGTTTCTTTTTATTATCATATATTTATTATTGAAAGGGACCTTAGAGGTCATTTAGTCCAAACCTTTCATTTTATAAATGAGGAATCTGGGAACCAGAAAGTTTAAGTGACCAGGTGAGGGTCATACAGGCAGTTAAGTGTCACAGCTGAGACTTAAATCCTGATCACCTGATTCTTTTTTTCTATAGTATTTCCCCCCCTAAATTGCATGTCAATACAATTTAGCACACGTTTTTACAAGATTTTGAGTCCCTAATTTTTCTACCTCTCTCCCTCCCCTCCCCTCTTCATAAAACGGTAGGCAATTTGAGAGAGGTTATACATGTGCTATTGTGTAAAATATATTCCCATATTAGTAACAGTTCTGAAAGAAGAAACAGATCAAAAAGGAAAAATACATGAGAAAGAGCAAAATAAGTGAAAAAAGTATGGCTTCATCTGCATTCAGAGTCCACCAGTTCTTTATCTGAATGTGGATAACATTTGCCTTCCCCAGTCCTTCGTACTTGCCTTGGATCATTGTGTTGCTGAGAAAAGTTGAGCCATTTGTAGTTGATAACCACACAACGTTGCTGATACTGTGTACAATGTTCTCGATTTGCTCATTTCATTTCATCAAGGTTTTTTCTAAAATCTGCTTGTTCATCATCTCTTATTGCACAATAGCATTCCATTTCATTCATATACCACAGCTTATTCAGCCATTCCCCAACTGATGACCAGCCCCTCAATTTCCAATATTTTGCCACCATGAAAAGGGCTGCTATAAGTAGTTTTGCTCATGTAGGTCCTTTTCATTTTTTCTATGATCTCTTTGGGATACAGCTGTAGCAGTGATATTGCTGGATTAAAGGTATGTACAGTTTGTTTGCCATTTGGTCATAGTTCAAAATTGCTCTCCAGAATGGTTGGATCAGTTCATAACTCCACTAACAGTACATTAGTGTTCCAATTTTTCCTTTCCAACACTTATCATTTTCCTTTTTTTATTAGGCAATCTAATAGGTGTCAGGTGTTTTAATTTTCGTTTCTCTAATCAAAAGTGATATAGAGCTTTTCTTCATATGCCCATAGATAGGTTTGATTTCTTCATCTGAAAACTGCCTGTTCCCTATTTATCCATTGGGGAATGGCTTGTATTCTTATAAATTTCAATCAGTTCTCTACATATTTGAGAAATGAAGCTTTTGTCACAGACACTTGCTGTAAAAATTGTTTCCCACCAGCTTTCCACTTTCCATCTATTCTTGTTTGCATTGGTTTTGTTTGTGCAAAAGCTTCTTAATTTAATATAAGCAAAATTATTTTACATTATGTAATGCTCTCTACCTCATGTTTTGTCATTGTCTATGGTACCTTTTAGAGAGATATAAATCTTTCATTATCTTTTTAAATTATTTTGTTTTTGTTTTTGCTTTTGATTTGGTCTGAGATCTGGATTGTTATGACTTTTTTTTTAAAGATACTTTAGCTGAAACGTAATAGATTCTGCTCCAGCCACTTACCTTTACTCTGTGTGTGTCTCTCTCTCTGCTTCAAGTGTATTTCTTGCAAACAAAATATTGTAAGATTCTTTTTATTTTATCTACTCTGCTATCTACTTCCATTTTATGGAAGAGTTTATCCCATTTACATTCAGTAATGATTCCATAGTAATTTCAACTGCTCATTTGCCTCCATCTTATTTTTCCTCCCATTTGTCTTCTCTCTCCTTTCACCCTTCATATCCTCCCCAGTGTTATTTCTTCTACCACCTCTCCTGTTCTACCTTCTCTTCTGTCACCTCCCCCTCTTTTTCTTAATCTCCTTCCATTCTACTTTCCTGTAGGGTAAGACAGATTTCTATATCCAATTGATTGTGTATATTATTTCCTCTTTGAGCCAATACTGATGTAAGGTATGAGAGATGCTGAATCCCCACCATCCCATTTTTCACTCCACTGTAATGGGTAAAGCATTCACTCAGTTCTACCTCTCCCTTTCTTCTGCACCCAGTATACTGCTCTTTCTCATCACTTAATTATTTTTATGCCATCCCCTCAAATTCACCTTATGCTGGTATCCTCTGGCTATATATTCCTTCAAGTTGTACTATTAGTGCTACAATTTTTAAGAATTACAACTGTCATCTTCCTATGTAGGGATGTAAACAATTTAGCTCCAATGAATTTCTTATGTTTTCTTTTCCTTTTTTAACTTTTTCATATTCCTCTTGGGGCTTGATAATGGAGATAACATTTTTGTTCAACTCTGGTCTTCTCTTAAAAAGGCTTGAAATCCTTCTATTTCACTGAATGACTATTTTTTCCCTTGAAGTTTCCCTTGAAATTGAATGCTTAGTTTAGGCTGGATAGATGATTCTTGATTGTAGTTCTATTCCCTTTATTTGTGGAATATCATGTTCCAAGACCTCCAATTATTTGATGTTGCAGATGCTAAATCCTGTATATTCTGCTTGTGGCTTCCCAATATTTGAATTGTTTCTTTCTGGCCATTCTCTCTATCTATTGGCATTATGTTGATGCTAATTCAGCTCTCCACTGTGGTCTACTTCTTCTCCCTATGTGACTGTCTGTTCTTTGTTTTTCGAAGAAGTTGTAATACATTTCCATGATGACAATACGAACATCATGTTTCCTCTTTTACAGAAGTGTAAGCCAATGCTCAGAGAGGCTAAACTTCTTGTTTGTAGTCGTATAGCTGTACATTACAGCCAGACCTTCAACCCTGTGCCTTTGGCTCTGATAGTTCGTATTTATACAGTACTTTATGGTTTAATAAGTTGTTTTACCGATATTACCTCGTGATCTTCATAATAGCCCTGATAGGTGTTAACATCATGCCAGTTTTATCAATTGAGGAAACTGAGGCTGCTAGAGATCAAGTACCTTGCCCAGGGTGACACAGTCAACAATTGTCTGAGGCATGGTGCAAACTCTGTTCTTCCTAACTCTATGTACTAACCACTATGAAACCTAGCTTATAATCCTTTCCCTACTGTACCACATAAATATGCATGATCTAAAACACATACCGTTGTACTTAATAAGCCTTAATGATACTTCTGGTTTAAGGGGCTTCTCAGTATCACAAAAATAAACATGAGAGAAATTCAGCACTTCCCACTTTCCTCACCTTTCTACTTTCCACTACTATTTATGTAACCCTAAGGGTCTTCCCATCCCAGTTTGATTTTATTTATTTTTATTAAAGGGAGGCATCCCTTCTTAATTCATTGAATGAGCATTGCCTCACTCAGAGTGAGAACCAGAAAAGACCTTTGCTTAAAATGGCCAAGGTCTACCACCACATCCTGGGCCATCTCCAGTCATCCTGGTCTATATCTGGCCACTGGACCCAGATAGCTCTGGAGGAGAAAGTGAGGCTGGTAACTTAGCACTTACTGAAATCAAAGTCAATTGCAAGTCTTGTAATCATCTCCCTGATGTCACAGTCCTGTTCCAGAACAAAGGACAAATCACACATACAACTCTCCATTGGAATAATGCCCACTTCTGCCTCAAAGCGGGTTACCACTGAGAATATTAGGAAATTTCAGCTGTGAACCTGCATTTTGGGTGACTGATTGAGTTGCCAATAAGAGGAAGAAAAACTCTCTCAGATCTGATATTTTCAAAATGAAAAGGGACAGAAGGTCATGATTGCAACCAAAATGTTTGGAAATGTGAATAAGCAAATTGCTTGTCATTGGAAATCCTCATGCTTGCATTATACCTGTGTAGACAAATGACTCCTTCACTCCCTACCCCTGCTCTGCTGGAAACACATTGGTAAACAGCTTGGGTGGTGACTTCGAAGAAGATATTTAGAGATAAAAGGACCATATAATTCATTTTGTCCAACCTTGAAAATTTACAGATGAGTTAACTAAGGTACAGAATAGCAAAGACTCATCCAAAGTCACGCAATTAATAAATTGCAGAACCAGGATTCAAAGTCAAGTCATTTGATTACAATTCCTGAGCATTTCCCACTTCACCATATTTGTTTCTTCTTTCTTTGTTTTTAGTCATCTGGGTGGCACAAAGGGTAAAGAGCATTGGACACCTAGAGACAGGAAGACCTGAGTTCAAACCTAGATTCAGAAGAGTCTTGTAACTCTGTTCAGTTCATGTAACTTTTGTCTACCTCAGTTTGCTCATCTGTAAAATGGTATAACAATACCATCAACCTCCCAGGGTAGTTGTGAGGATCAAATAAGATGATATTTACATAATGCTTTGCAAACTTTTAAGTGCTATGCATGATTATTACTTATTTTTATTTTCTGCTTCCTCATCTTCTCTAACAGACAAGCCTCAATAGCCTTTGGGAATATATTTGGGTCTTCAGCTGCCAAATTTTCACTCTCCTCACCTATTTATCACCTTAAAAACTTTCTAACTTTCTTTCCTGGCTTATCTTCTTTTTTTTTTTTTAAGTTTTATTACTATCTTCTTTTCTATTTAGCACAGTAAGTCCTCAATATACCACTCCTCCCTGGAGAGTTTTCCAAAGAAAAAACAGTTGTATGAAACAAATCAATGATATGGAAGGGACAAGTGTGGATATCTAGTTCAACTCCATCAACTTACCTCTAAGAAAACTGAGATCAAGGAATCTAACGACTTACCTAAGGTCAAACAGTACATTTCAGAGAGAGGATTTACAATCAGCTTCTCTGACTACTGAACTAATGTTCTTTCTACCATACCAAGGCATCTCCCTTTTAGTTCAGCACATTTCTATCAAGAATAGTTTTCTTGATCTGTTGAAAACGTTAACTCCATGAAGGAAAACAACAGAGTTCAACTAAAAAGTGTTCTGAACTTACCTTCTCAATTGTTTTCATCTGTTTTCAAAGGTTTTATGTTTATCAGATATTATTAAAAGCAGTTTATTTTTTTTTCAAAATTGAAAAATGTAAAAGGGATTTTGCTGTTACAGGAGGGCCCAGAACTAGGTCAGCTTCTGTAACTGATCAAGAAAGGATGCTTAGAGGGAAGGGAGATGCAAATGACTCTTAGAAATACTGCTATGCTTTAGCTTCAGCAGCAGTTGCTGGATAATTAGGGCCCAAAGGCCTTCAGAAAGGTTAAAAGTCATATAAATGCTGCTAACCCACTCCTCTTCACTAATTTCCCCTTAGCTATTGCAATTATTGGGTTTTGAGTGACTGGGTGGCTGCATCAGTGGCATATATAGATTCACTGTGCTGGGGGAAATGTGCTTTCATGGTTCCCTGTTCAACATCTTTAGAGCCATTCTAATCAATTCTCACTAAAAGGCAAATGAGGTCCATTGAGGTACAATCCATAGAAAGTTGTCTTTGGAATTAGGAAGACTTGGCTTAAGACTTACGTGTGTGTATAAAGATGCATACATATATCCCACATACACTTATACACACACATGTGTATTTACCTATGTGGCAGCAAGATGTGCAGTGGATAAAGTATTAAGCCTGAAGACAAGAAGGCTCATCTTCATAAGTTCAAATCTGGTCTCACATATTTACTTGCATGGCCCTGTGCAAGTCACCTAACCCTGTTTGCCTCAGTTTCCTCATTGGCAAAATGAGCTGAAGAAGAGAATGGTAAACTACTTCAGTATCTCAGCTAATAAAATCTCAAACGGGGTCAGGAAGAGTCAGCAACACATTGTATATATATCCATGTGTGTAGAGACACACATCATATACATATTTTGTTAGTAATTTCAGTTGTGTCTAAATTTCTGTGACCCCCTTTTTTGGGGGGTTCTTGGCAGAGACACTGGGACTGGTTTGTCATCTTTTCCAGCTCATTTTACAGACATGGAAACTGAGGTAAACAGGGTTAAGTAATTAGCCTGGGTCACCCAGCTAGTATTTGAGCCCAGATTTGAAAATAGGAAAATGAATCTTCCAGACCCCAGGCCCAACATTACATTCACTGCATATACACTGTTGGACAAATAAGAACATCAACTATGCCATTTCTTAGGAAGCAGACACAGGAGGGCTTCTAGCACCTCTAACTGGCAAGTTCACTTTTGATCTTGTCAGAAAGGAAGACAGGAATGGAGTCATAATAAGGGGTTAAATAAGCTTACTTTATTCTAATCTAGTCTTCTGAAAGGAGTTTGCTGATAATAGGAGCACCAACTCCTACAGCATTCCCTAACAACTCTTCCTGCAGGGGCCAGCGTGAAGGGAAGGTAACTACCCCTCGTCTCGATGGGGTCAATCAAGACCAGCACAACTTGTGCACTTCCCTAAATCCCCTCAAGCTTCAATGAGGGCTGGTTGAGGCAAACACACAGATTCTTCCTCCCAAGCCTTGATGGGGGCCAATCAAGGCATGCACAGCATTCGACTTGCACATTAACCCCTATGGTGGTCCCCAGTCACTGACCAGTGCCCACTTACTTTATAGGGCAACAGGCAACAGACAAAGAAGGCATAGTGCCAGCAATAGCCTCACAATTTTACATTACTTCATCCCTCTATCTACAGTGACTGCACCCTGGAAACTATTTTGAACCATGATCATGAGAACTCATATCTAACACCTGGGAAATAAAGATTGTTATGGGTATGGATCCTGGGAAGAAAACTCTAAGAAAGAATGACCAAAAATCCATTTTACACACACTAAAAATCACCTTTCTTACACACACACACACACACACACACACACACACACACACACACACACACAGAGTAAATGTATACATATCTATGTATACATTCATATACGTGTGTATGCATCCTAGCTGTGTGACACTGGGTACATCACTTAATTTCTTTGCCACTGAGGAACATGTTAAGGCTCTAAGATATTTGTAGATGCTGACATTATTGGTAGAAGAAGTTCCTCACTGGGATTTCTCTACACAAAGAAAATCCCAAGTCTGCTTTTAAAAAATAGTGCACTGCTACTACAGAATACTCCTCAGTTTTCAAAGCAAGCCTATTATCCATAAGCATGCACAAAATAAATCTCATTATCTCATTTTTTTTCTTTACAGCAGCCCTGTAAGGAGAGGTCCTTCAGGCTTTCTCCTCATTTTTCGTACGAGAACATCAGCTTCAGAGAGGTCATAAGATGGACGGATATTTACGAGGGCCAACTGGGCCCTGTCACTTTGTATCCACGGAGTTCACTCGAACCCACAGCCTCACTTATTAGACAAAAGAAACAAATACACGGAAATGAAGTACTGTAAGTGGCCACACAGGTTGTGAACCAGCTCCCCACCCATCCCCAACCCCCACTCTGATTCCAGCACTCTAAATTCATTGTAGTGATTCACATGGCAACTTAGACCAATTGGATTAACTAATTAGCATGCATTTTTAAAAGATCGTAGGTATTTATGGTACTGTCTTAAGTTCTGAAGACAAAAAATAACTTTCAGATGAGGGAAATGTACAGAATGGGGGCCAGTGTGGCTCACCAAAAAATCTGGAAGTTTAATCGCATGAAATGGTTTAAGAAGCTAACATGATAACAGTCCGAATGAAGAGAAATGAAGTGTGCAGAATGGAAGTGGTTGGAATATCTCTATACTGTCTTACTACATCTGGGTTACTTTCTATCATTGAAACAAAATGAATTCATTTGCATGTATCTAAATATATGTGTTTATGCAATTAATGAAGATTAAACAAATAAAACAAAATGAGTCTGTATAAATGAAAGCTGCCAAGAGCAAAAATAAACAAACTGTGTCATTAGATAAAGCAGATAGCTGCAGCATACCTGCACTGAAGTCCCCCTCTGATAGACACCTTGCCCCAGAGAAGAAGTAATCCTTGCAGAAATATTGGCATAGGATAGCATTCCCTCCTCTCGCTTTTATCTCAGCCATGAGAGGGAAGAAGGGCTTGCCCTGCCTTACCACCAGTAGCAACACCTGTTCTTATTCTTGCACCCTTCTGACATCCACAGACCATGTAACACTTAGAACAATGCAGGTGAAAGTCATTGTTAGACCTCATAGTCCAAGCTTCTGTCTTAAAGCAACTGAGCCTTCCAAGCTGTCTCTCAGAGAAGATACTACTGTTACCTGTGATTTGAAGATCAAGGGATCATAGATTTGGAGGCAGAAGGAACGCCAAAAGCTCTGTGGTTCCTCTTAGCCCCATTTAATAGGTAAGGGAACACACTTCATTAACTTGCCAATCTCACACAGGAAATAAACAGCAGAGGTATGATTTCTGTTATTTACTTCATACCTTTTCTTCATGTAGGAATTCGCTTCTGGTGACAATGCCTGCAATCTGATAAGGCGCCAGTAGAAAGGAAGATTTAGAAATTAAAGAATCTTGGAGTTGGATGGAATTGCAAAGTATACCTCAACTAATGTGGATCTGAAGATGAACCTTTGGCACAATCTTGACAAATGTCCATTATTCTTTTCCATCGAGCCTACAGTGAAGGAAGTCCATTTCACTTTGGGGCTGCTATGCTTCTTTTATTTTTTAAAAAAATTTATTATGGACTTAAGAAATAAAAAAAGCATTTCCATAACATAATAGGAAAAAAAGAGGTGGTTGTATGTGAAAGAGCAAATCTACTACAACTTGCTATTCCTTTTAAATATACACACATGTTATCATGTAACTTGTTTCCCTTTTTTCTTCCCTCCTCCACCCGAGCCCTAGAAATGGTTACCATTAGACACAAATATGTGTGTGTGTGTGTGTGTGTGTGTGTGTGTGTGTGTGTGTGTAAAATCATTCTACACATACTTCTCTTTATTAGTTCTTTCTTTGGATGAAGATAGACCCCTTTGTAGCTAATTTAGATATCAAAATGATTTGGTTGTTCAAAGTTGTTCCTAAAAATATTGTTGTATACAATGTTCACTCTTCATTATTTCATGAAAGTCTATCCATGTTTTTTTCTAAGATCATAGAGCTCATAATTTCTTATAGCACAATAGCTATATAATGCTTACAGCACATCACAGTTTAGAATGCTTCTTCACTTCAAGCTGAGATCTTCAGTGTTACAATTTCAACCAATTGCTTCACAATCTTTTTTTTTTTTTGAGGCCAATAACAAGTTGAAACTCTTCCAGCTGATGACTTTTCAAATACTTACACCTAGCTCTCATTCTATGTTCTCAGACTCCTCTCATGTAGGTTAAACATACCAAATTCCATTAACTGTTTTGCATAGGACGTGGTCTCCAGACCCTTCAGCTTTCTGGGTGTTCTCCATAGGATCTCCTTCAACGTTTAAGGGTCTTCCTAAAATATAACAACCAGTACTGGTTATCATAATCCAGATACAGTAAGACTAGGGCAGAGTATAGAAATAGTGGGACTCCAACCACCTCCATTTAGCACACTTCATTTCTCTTTATTCAGACTGAGATCATGTTATTATTAGGCTATTTTGTGTGATCAGACAGATAATTTCATACTTTTATTGAGACACGTTGGCCCCCATTCCATATATTTCCTTCAAGTTTAAGCAGTGCAAACAATAATAATAATAATAATAATGATAATAACATTTATATGTGCTAGACAATGAGCTGAGTGCTTTACATTTATCTCTTTTGATACAACGACCTGGGAGAGAGGTAATATTATCTCCCCCATTTTACAGGTAAGGAAATTGAAGCAAACAGAGGTTAAATGACTTACTCAGGGTCACATACCTAATAAGTATCTGAGGTGACATTTGAACTCAGATCTTCCTGATTTAAAGTCAAATGTTGTATTCACTACATCACTTTGTTGCCTTAAATATTATTTATATCACCTTCCTCACTGATGAGAGGAAGTATGGTGTAGCAGATAGAGAGTTTCCTTTAGAATAGAGAAGACCTGGGTTAAAGTTCCACATCTGACACATGCTGCCTGTGGAATACAGAATAAGTCAAAGCCTTAGTGTTTTAGGCAGTTCTGTCAAGACTATACCAATGATATCACAGAAACAATTAGAAAAATTCCATATTTTTGAAATGTTACTATGTAACATCAATATGAGATTTTTGTTATTCCCAGAGGCACAGTTGACAGTCCTGTATGCATATGTTTATACATATACAAATGTATGCATAGCTACATATACAGGTTTATTTATTTCCTGTAAATATTTGCATATACGTAACTACAAATATCTTCATAAAAATTTATGCACATATATATGGATCTGTAAATCTTATGGGTGTAGGGAACTTTCAGTGAGGTACCTCCTTCCATCAAGGATGCTGGTCACCTGATCAATAAGCTTCCTTGTTTGAAAGAGGAGGGGAGAGACAGAAGGGGGGGGAGGAGAGAGAGAGAAAGAGAGAGAGAGAGGGAGGGAGGGAGAAGAGAAAGCTTCCTGGACCACTGAGATGTTAAATGAAGTTCCCAGGTTCACAGTCAGCATATTTCACAGACAGAATTTGAACCTAGATCTTCTTTAAGCTATTTATCTATTATATTTATTTGGCCCCTCTCCCCTAAATTCTATTTTTCCCTATACAGTTTATAATACAATTTATAAAAAATCAAAAAAAACATAAAAGGAATCAATAATTACTGATGTTATCACAATCCAATCCATAATGAAGGGCTGGCACATTCATCGAGTGCTCTTATTCCAACCCTCATGTGGAAGAGCCTTGGGAGTTTGCTTCTGGGAGTGTAATATTGTCATGTAATGGAAATACCTTTCAGACATTTTGGAGTATGCATAGATGGTCTGTAGCTCAGCTTCTTATTTGTTTCGATGAACCTCTGCTTTTGCTTAGACTCCTTCTCTGAGAATATTTGGTAAGAGATAAAGCTGTAAGAGGAAAGGCCTTGGGTCCTCTCCCTCAGAGGCCAAGAGGTGGCCCTATAGATATGGCTTTGGTTCTTTGTCTGATGCCATTTATTTTAGGTGAGGTTTAGTTTAGTTTAGGTGAGGTTGTCTATTTTGAAAGGCCAAGAGAGTGAGTCTCTTAGCACCCAGGAAGTAGGAGTTAAATCAATTCCAGATTTTTACCCAGCCCAGCATCAGTGACATAAGGATAGAGAAGTAACCTTCAGAGTCAGGTCAGGAATAGGTGAGACAATACTCATCCAGAAGAAATAATTAATTCAGATACAAATTAAGTGAGAACAAACCTATGAAGATACTTTGATAAATTTGAGACCATTCTCCCAAGAGATCAATGTGGCATGGGGGCAGTAGGCCCCTGGGTTAATGGGGGAAAGTCTGCACTTTTGTTCTTGCTACATCTTTGAAGTAAATACCCCTTTTCAAAAGATTATTGATTTTAATTGGCTACATGGATCTGGGATGCTAGTTATTTGCTGAAATCTACTAGTGGTAGGAATCAGAAATAGTGGAGCCTTGAGCCAATGGCATTAGAGAACAGATAGCCCCTTCCCCTCAGGAGTGCCACTAGGATGCTTAGAGGGAGATGTAGCAACTTAACTCCAGGAAAGTGAACCCAAAGTATATTCCCTACACACAAAAACATAATGACAGCTTAGAATAACATTTAAAGAAATATTTTTAAGCTTCTTCCTCACTAAATTTAAACTAATCTCAATTCTACTCAATACACTCCTGACCTCGATTCCAAGGAATAGAAATATTTAATGCATCCTTAACCTTTTTTTGGAGAGTCAAAAGCCTTCTGGGCATATACAGGCCCATGCCTCTACTACCTCAAAGAAGGTCTGATTCTTTCAAGGGGCTTCTTTTTAGTTTTTTTCTTCTTCTTCTTTTGCTCTTTTATCAGTGAAAGTCTTCACTTTTTGCTTAAAATTTGTTGAAAGAATGCATTATCCCTTCCAAGTTCCCAGGCTCTGCCTTTTCTCATCTTTGTCCAGAAGCTGAAATTCCCATAAGAAAAGAAAGAATATGAGGCAAAAAGTATTAAGAATAACCAACCAGAGAGTTCCCTGGCAGCCAGATTGACTAACTACCTCTAAACTCTCCCCTGCCATCAAGTAACTTGACATTAACACACAGTGTGTTTTGTCACCATCTGCCACAAAGATGTCCATTACTGGGCATTCTTCCCCTGTGATAAGAGGGCTGAGATCAGTCATGACAGATCAGAAATGTAGAAGCTGTGAGCCAAATCTGCAAAATGTGCCATTTTCACTCAAATGCCTTTCAGAATGGTTCCAGTGAAGTACAGGATTTAGCCATGGATCACACTACCCCATCTCCTATAAGACAGAAACTTATCAAACAAACTCCTAACTCATTGTCTTCTTTGGGGTTATAGCTAGCTGCCAAAATCACACACTTTTATGACAAAAGGAGGGGAAGAAGAAGCATATATCTAAAAGGGCTAATTTATTGCAACCTTCTTAGAGACTTAACTGTTTTCAATTCACTCACTATTTAATTGTCTACTGCTACTCTGATAACCTGTGGGATTGTCTTAATAGATTACACCAGCACTGAAAACAGCAAATCTGGGTAAAATCCTTAACAGGTCTACGTGGAAATTCTGATATTCATCTCAAGAGCAGAATCTCAACTGTTCTGCATCATGTTTGATGGTAACATTATTTCTTGACTCACTCCTATAGGCCTCTCTAATTTATAGCTTGACACAGATTACATCATAAAAAGAAAAAAAATTCTTCTAGTGCTAATCTTTAATATACATTTTGTAGATAAAGAATTCAAAAATATGTGTTAAATGCCTCCTATATTCAAGACTCAGTACATTCTCAAGGAATTTCCAGCCTAGGTAGATTGTGAGCAGCAGCCTATATCAATACACAGAGTAGTAAATGCCCAATTATTTGACAAGGAGAGGAACAGAAATGTTCGGAAATCATACATCTGAGCTATGAAGAAAACTGGAACTTCTAGAAAAAATATAATGAGGGAATATATTTCAGGCATTGGGGAGGAGATGGAGGTTGGTAGCCAATGTGAAGGCATAGAGATGAGAGCTAAAATGTCAGCTTCATATAACTGTCAGAATCTAGTTACTCAGTGGATCTGGATTGTGAAATGCATGGAGAGGGATATTTTGAAATAAGTCTTGAAAGATATATTGGAGCTAGCCAGAGGAGAAAAGAGGAAAAGAAGCTAGAAGGAAAGGTGATGGAATAGGAAGAGTGAGCTGGTAAATGTTTAACAATGGGTTCTCCCATAAAAATGTATGCAGAACACAGTTTTAAATTATTAACATCTTCTCTAACATTTTCTTAAATCTAGCAAATACCAAAAAATCATCAAGAAAAACCTGATTTATAGCGTTTATGGCTATCCAGTGTGTAATTGCTCACACTGAAAATTTAACAATTAGATCTCAGGAGCAGGTCAGAGCTAAAGAGCTGAATACAGGACTATAATATACCCTGGCAGAGGGCTATATATATATATATATATATATATATATATATATATTATAGGCTTATATAAATGGCTGCTTGTATAACCATCCATAAAAAATGGCTGAAGTGAAACCAAATAAATAGGACAATTAATAGAAAGCATTATTAAAGAAGCCCAAAGAGAAAATCATGTCCATGAGGAAATGGAAGTCCAAAATTCCAGAATCTGCAGAGGACAAGTTGGACAAAAACTTTTAAAAGCCACCACACAAAAGGGTAGAAGCATAAGTAGAAGGGGAGGAAATAGAGTCAGTAAGTGTACTTGACCCTTTTAGGGGGGTTGACTATGAAATATGGAAATATATATAGAACAGGGGTGGGGAACCTGTGTCCTTGAGGCCACATGTGTCCTTCTAGGTCCTTGGGTGTGGCCTCTTGACTGAGTCCAAGTTTTACAGAACAAATCATTTTATTAAGAAGATTTGTTCTATGAAGTTTGGATTCAGTCAAAGGGCCACACTTGAGGGCCTAGTGAGCCACATGTGGCCTTGAAGCTGCAGGTTCCCCACCCTAATATAGAATTTCTATCTATCTATCTATCTATCTATCTATCTATCTATCTATCTATCTATCTGTCTGTCTGTCTGTCTGTCTGTCTGTCTGTCTGTCTATCTATCCATCTATCCATCTATCCATCTATCTATCTATCTATCTATCTATCTATCTATCCATCTATCCATCTATCTATATGTATACACAATTTTAATATATTTTATTTATTCTGTTAAATATTTCCCAATTATATATAAAAAATTAACATTCTTTTAAAAAACGTGTTTCAAAGTGTCTTCCTCTTCCCACCCATACCTCATTCCTCGAGAAGCCAAGATTTTGATATTGATCATACTTGTGAAATCATGCAAAACATATTTCAATATTAGACATGTTGAAAAAGAAAACACACATAGAAGATTTTAAAGCAAATGAAAAGTATGCTCAGAGTTTATCATTTCTCTTTTTGGAGGTAGATAGCATTTTTCATTATGGGTCCGTTGGAATTCTTCTGGATCATTGTCTTGATTAGAGTAGCTAAGTCTTTCATAGTTGATCATCCTTGCTGTTACTATGTACAACTTTATTGTGATTCTGCTCACTTCACTTGCATCAGTTCATATAAGTCTGTCCAAGTTTTTTTCTGAAACCATCTTGCTAATAATTTCTTGCAGCATGATATTATTCCATAACAATCATATAGGACAATTTGTTCATCCATTCCTCAACTGTTGGACATCCCCTCAATTTTCAATTCTTTGGCACCACAAAAAGTGATGCTAGAAATATTTTTGTACAAATAGGTCCTTTTCATTTTTCTTAGATCTCTTTAAGATACAGACCAAACAGTGGTATTGGTAAATCAAAGAGCATTCACAGTTTTGGGATTCATTGGGTGTAGTTCCAAATAGTTCTCTAACATGATTGGACCAATTCACAACTTACCATTGTGCATTAGTGTTCTAAATTTTTTCTATATCCCCTTCAGCATTTGTTATTTTACCTGTTCTGTCATGGCCATTTGATAAGTGCGTGGTGGCATCTTGGAATTGTTTCAATTTACATTTCTCTAATCAGTAGTAATTTGTAACATTTTTTCATGTGATTTCTTGTTTGATTTCTTCCCCTGAAAACTGCCTGTTCATATCCTCTGATCATTTATCGATTGGGGAATGGCTAATTTTTTTTCTATAAATTTGGCTTAATTCTCTATATATTTGAGAAATGAGACCTTTATTAGATAAATTTGCTATGGTTTTTCCTACTTTCCCATTTTCCTTCTAATTTTGGCTCTATTACTTTTATTTATATAACACCTTTCTTTTCTTTAGGTAGAATTGTCATTTTTATTGTGTTAGCTCAGCCTACCCATGAGCCATAGTTATTTTTCTAATTATTTAGATCTGACTTTATTTGTGTGAAAAGGGTTTTATAATTGTGTTCATATAGTTCCTGGCTTTGTTTTGGCAGCTAGTCTCTCAAATATTTTATAATGTCTACAGTAATTTTAAATGGAATTTCTCTTTCTATCCCTCACTGCTGGGCTTTGTTAGTAGTATATAGAAATGTCTATGATTTCTGTGGGTTTATTTTATATTCTGCAACTTTGCTAAATTCATTCATTATTTCAAGTAATTTTTTACTTGATTCTCTCGGATTCTCTAAATATACCATCATATCATCTGCAAAGACTGATAGCTTTGTTTCTTCTTTGCCTATTATAATTCCTTCAATTTATTTTTCTTCTCTAATTTCTATAGCTAACATTTCTAGTATGATATTGAATAACAGTGGTGATAATAGACATCCTTGTTTCAGCCCTGATCTTATTGGAAATGTCACTTTCCTTTGTTTTTTTTTTTTGATTTAATTTATTTTATTGATTCACTTGATATTCTTACTCTATTGTTATTTCAGATAAATTTTATACTGTTTTTTTTTTCTACCTTAATAAAATAATTATTTAGTAGTTTGATTGGTATGGCACAGAATAAGCAAATTAACTTAGGTAGAATTGTCATTTTTGTTATATTGGGTCAGCCAACCATAAGGAAATGATATTTTCCCAATTGTTAATATCTGTCTTTGTGTGAAAAGTGTTTTGTAATTGTGTTCATATAGTCTTTGGCTTTGTCTTGGCAGCTAGACACTCAGTTTTTTATCTGGTCCACAGTTATTTTAAATGGAATTTTCTTTCTATCTCTTCCTTCTGGGTTTTGTTTGTAGTACAGAGAAATGCTGATGATTTGTGTGAGTTTATTTTCTGTCCAATAACTTTGCTAAAGTTGTTAATTGTTTCAAATAGTTTTTTTATTTCAATTTTTGTTTCTGTTTATACTCCCAGGCTCTTTTATTACATCTCATCATCTACAATGTGATAGCTTTGTTTCTCTATTGCCTATTTTTATTTCTCTAATTTCTTTTTTCCTGTATTATTGCTTTAGCTAGCATGTCTAATACCATATTGGATAACAGTGGTGACAATTGACATTCTTGCTTTACCCCTGATCTTTTTGGGAAAGCTTCAAGTTTATCCTCATTATAGATAATGCCTTCTCTTAGTTTTAAATAGATATGACCTATCATTTTAGGAAAGGATCAATCCACTGATTCCTTTGCTTTTTAATGTTTTTAATGAGAATGGCTGTTGTATTTTCTTTTTTTGTTTGTTTGTTTGCTTAATATTTTTAAATTTTATTAATTTATTTTTATTTATCAACAATCACTTCCATATGCTTTTGAGTTTAAAATTTTTCCCCCTCTTCCTCCCCACAACCCTCCCCAAGAGGTGCAAAATCTCATATAGGCTATACATTTACATTCCTATTAAACATATTTTCACATTAGTGACATTGTAAGTACAAATTAAAACCAATAGAAGGAACCATTAGAAAGAGGAAACAAAACTCAACAGAAGAGAAAAAAAATGATAGCAATTCAACTTCCATAGTTCTTTCTTTGGATGTGGATAGCACTTTCCATCAAGAGACCTCTGTGGTTGTCTTAGATCCTTGTATTGCTGAGAAGGGTTAAGTTTATCACTATTAGTCACTGCACTAAGTGGCTGTTATTATATGCAACGTTCACTTGGTTCTGCTCACTTCACTCAGCATCAGACCATACAAGTAAGTCTTTCCAGGTTTTTCTGAAGTCGACCTGTTCATCATTTCTTATATCACAGTAGTATTCCATTACATTTATATTCCACAACTTGCTCAGCCATTCCCCAATTGATGGGCATCCTATCAATTTCCAATTCTCTGCCACCGCAAAGAGAGCTGCTATGAATATTTTTGTACATGTGTGTCCTTTTCCCATTTGTATAATCTCTTTGAGATATAGCCCTAGACGTGCTACTGCTGGGTGAAAGGGTATGCACATTTTTGTAGCCCTTTGGGCATAGTTCCAAATTGTTCTCCAAAATGGTTGGATCATATCACAACTCCACCAACAATGCATTAGCGTTCTAATTTTCCCACATCTTCTCCAACATTTATCATTTCCCTGTTTTGTCGTGTTGGCCAATCTGATAGGTGTGATGTGGTACCTCAGCTTTATTTTGATTTGCATTTCTCTAATCAATAATGATTTAAAGCATTTTTTCATATGACTATAGATGGCTTTAATTTCTTCATCTGAGAACTATCTGTTCATATCCTTTGACCATTTATGAATTGGGGAATGGCTTGTAGTCTTATAAATTTGTCTTAATTCTCTATATATTTTAGAAATGAGGCCTTTATCAGAGAGATTGGTTGTAAAAATTCTTTCCAAATTTTCCACCTTCCTTCTAATCTTAGTTACATTGGCTTTGTTTGTGTAAAAACTTTTCAATTTAATGTAATAAAAATTATCTATTTTGCTTTTTGTAATGTTCTCTATCTCCTGTTTGATCATGAATTTTTCTGTTCTCCATAGATCTGATAAGTAAACTACTCCTTGTTCTCCCTGTTTGCTTATGGTATCAGCCTTTATATCTAAATCATGAGCCCATTTTGACTTTATTTTTATATTTGGTATATGGTGTGAGATTTGGGTCTATGCCTAGTTTCTGCCATACTATTTTGCAGTTTTCCCAGCAGATTTTTTTTCAAAGTGTGGGTTCTTGTCCCAGAAGCTTGGGTCTTTGGGTTTATCAAATAATAGATTACTATAGTCATTGACTACTGTGTCTTGCATATTTAACCTATTCCACTGATCCACCTCTCTATTTCTTAGCCAGTACCAAGCAGTTTTGATGATTGCTGCTTTATAATACAATTTAAGATCTGGAATTGCTAGGCCACCTTCCCTGCATTTCTTTTCATTAGTTCCTTTGATATTCTGGACCTTTTGTTTTCCAAATGAATCTTGCTATTATTTTTTCTAACTCTATAAAATAATTTTTGGTAGTTTGATTGGTATGGCACTGAATAAGTAAATTAGCTTAGGTAGGATTGTCATTTTTATTATATTAGCTCGGCCTACCCATGAGCAACTGATGTTTTTCCAATTATTTAGATCTGATTTTATTTGTGTGAAAAGTGTTTTGTAATTGTGTTCATAGAGTTCCTGGGTTTGTTTTGGAGGTAGACTCCTAAATATTTTATAATGTCTACAGTAAGTTTAAATGGATTTCTCTTTCTATCTCTTGCTGTTGGGCTTTGTTGGTAATATATAGAAATGCTGATGATTTATGTGGGTTTATTTTATAGCCTGCAACTTTGCTAAAGTTGTTTATTATTTCAAGTAGTTTTCATTACTTGATTCTCTAGGATTCTCTAAGTATATCATCATGTCGTCTACAAAGAGTGATAGCTTTATTTCTTCTTTGCCAATTTTAATACCTTCAATTTCTTTTTCTTCTTGTATTGCTAAAGATAATGTTTCCAGTACGGTATTGAATAACAGTGGTGATAATGGACATCCTTGTTTCACCCCTGATCTTATTGGAAATGCTTCTAGCTTGTCCCCATTACATATAATGCTTGCTGAAGGTTTTAGATAGATGCTATTTATTATTTTAAGGAAGACTCCATTTATACCTATGCTTTCTAGTGTTTTTAATAGGAATGGGTGTCATATTTTCTCAAAAGTTTTTCCTACAACTATTGACATAATTATATGATTTTTGTGCTTTTGTTATTTACATGGTCAATTATGCTGATAGATTTCCTAATATTGAATCAGCCCTGCTTTCCTGGTGTAAATCCCACCTGGTCATTGTGTATGATCTTCGCAATATATTTCTCTAATTTCCTTGCTAGTATTTTATTCACAATTTTGTATCAACATTCATTAAAGAAATTGATCTATAGTCTTTTTTTCTGTTTTTGATCTCCTTGTTTTAAATATCAAAAACATATGTGTGCCATAAAAGGAATTTCGTAGGACTATTTCCATACCTAATTTTTTCACAAATAGTTTATGTAATATTGGGATTAATTGTTCTTTAATGTGTGAATGTGTTTAAGAACAAGGGATACATTACTATATTTGTAAGCACAAACGAATGAGACAATGGTGAAGGAGAGACTGTTGGAAATGCCGGTTTAAAGTAGTTGAGTATGAAAAGCTTCTAGAGGAGGCAGGAACAGATGTGGTCAAGGACGCATAAAGAAGGGTTGGTTTTGGCAAGGATTTGAGCTACTTCTTGCTCCAACATTATAGGAAACAAGGAAATTTTAGAAACCATGTAAAAGGATACACACACACACACACACACACACACGTGTGTGTGTGTGTGTGTGTGTGTGTGTGATATGGCTACTCTCTTAGCACTGTGCTAAGCACTTTTTTTTTTACAAATATTATATGATTTGATCTACACAACACCTCTGTGAAGTAGGTACTATTATTGTCTGTTTTAACATTGAGGAAAATGAAAGAAAAAGAGGTTAAGTGATTTGCCACATAATAAGTATCTGAAGCTGGATTTAAACACAGGTGTTCCTGACTCCAGGCCAATACTCTATACCCTATTCAAGCAGCTGCCACTGGGAGAATAGAGAGGAGAGGAGGAAAAGGTAGGGATACTGTATGGTGAGAACAAAAACTACATTTTGGAGAAGTGTGGCACAAGTAAAAAAGGTATCTTGGAAGCCTATATTCAGAAAGTTGAACTTTAGCATTTTCGGTTGTGGGTTATGTGTGTACTGAGATGGCAGAGAAATTTTATGGAAGATTATGACCATCCTTGTAGGTGATTGAAATAAAATTGATTCATAAAATCAATAAAGGTGATTCATAAATTCATAAAAATGAAATAGATCAATGAACTGAGTCACTGGTATATTTGAGAGTCTATGTGTGTATACATAGATATTCACATATATGTGTGTGTGTATGTGTGTATGTGTGTGAATATGCATGCACCTGGGTATATATTATACACACACATGCCTATATATACATATATACACAATATATACATATATGCATACACACACATATATAAAACTCAGCCATATATATGTGTGTGTGTATAATTATATATATCTGTGTGTGTGTGTGTGTGTGTGTATACACACACCCATACATACATGCACACCTGTATGGCTCTTTTAGCCCTTTGCTAAGCACACACATGTGTGTATGTATATATGCACATATATATGTGCACACACATGTTATACCCAAAGCCTTAGTACAGTATTAACATTTAATAGTTATTAAGGCATAGAATTGTACTAAGACATTTGGTACACTCTGAAATGATATGTGTGTACGTACGTGTACATCTCTGTGTGTATATGTGTATGTATATGTATATTTGAATATGTGTGTACATACGCACAAATATATGTATGTATACACATGTGTGAGTATATTATAGTGATATATGTGTGCATTTCTGTGTGTATATCACATTTATGATGGATTTTTGTGTGGCTTGCTTCTGCCTCCAGTCTTGTATCTTTGATCTATCGTGCCATGCTTCATTTCCTCCAGTTCATTAATATAACATTAATTGCTGGCTTCTAAGGAAGAGCTGCTCTACTCCATGACTATTAGGAAAAGGAGAAACTAAGTCAATTGGATCTGTATAAAAATAGCCTTCATGCTCATTCACTTCAATAAGGCATCTCTCTATCTCATTTCTAAAAACTCTGAAAACTAGTACCTTGATTTAGTTTCCAGGATATATCTGCAGACTCTAAATCTGAGGCAGAAAAACACTGAGTTTTATGTGACTTTCTCTCTTACATCAAGGGTTCTCCATCACCCAGAAAGAGTTTATTTGTCAGGTGAACTGTTCCTCTTTCTTTTGTCACCTATAGAAATTTCTGTCATAGTTTTCTTCCCTAGTCTGCCAGCTCACTGGGAAATAAATCAGGGTTATCCAGCTCAGAGGGAATGACTCTTAAGTTGCAGAAGCTGCAGTATTGAAGACATTTATGGTAGTAGCTTTGATGGAGGATTCATCCACTTTGAAGTCATGAAGGAAAAAGTGACAGGATTCCCATGCTAAAACCTAATTTTGAACAAGAGCAGTTGCGGGCATTTGAAACAGAAGAAAGAACAATGAATTTGCAATGAAGACACCTGAGTTCCAATGAGAACACAAGCAATTACTGGCTGTGTTACCTTGAACAAGTCACCATTTCTCTGAACTTCAGTTTCTTTCTTGGAAAAATCAGGTTTAAATTAGATGATCTTTATTATTCCTTCCTGTGCTAACAATCTGTGATTACATACCTAAGTTTCATCAAGACAGAATTTTATCGCTATCCTCAGAAAAATATTTTGGTCAACTTATTTAATACTTTGGAGATTTTTTTCCTTATAAAAGGAGAGTATGTGATCTAATTGAAAGCTTATTGTCTACCGATGATCAATGATAAACCTCTGGATTATAGGCACCTCGATGCATCTAATCCATATGATAAGGGAGAACACATCTGAGTCCATATGTCCTTATAACCAAAGCATATGGAAAGAACAAGCATGTGGTAAGTCTGCAAGTTAAACATACAGAAATGTTATGAACCTAATTTTAAGCAAAATTAATTCTGTTTCTATTACATTTTGAATCATGATTACTATAGCAATTAAAAAATGAAACATATATTGCTTTATAATTTGGAACCCCTTTACATGTTATCTTTTATTTTATTCTCACAAAAAAAAACCTTGTGAAGTATTTATGTATCCTTTTCGTCATTTTATAGATAATGAGATTGAGACTATGTGAGAATAAGGTAAAGCTTTTTGTATTTTAAGAATATCCTTTCACAGCAAGTTAATAACTTAATTCATCTGCATACTTTTTCTTCAACAAATATGAATTTATAGCTTAGGACAGCTCTAGTATACGAGGATACGGTAGGATAATTGATTGATAAACATCAATTTTCATCAACATCAGAAATAACTATGATAATTTTCATAGATTCATAGAAGTCATAATATGAGGACTGAAAGGACCTTTGAGCTTAGAATTTCTTAGAATTATAGATTGATAGTTTGGGAAAAAATCATTAAATCATAGATTTAGGGCTAAAAGAGACATTGGAAATCAAGTTGTCAGATGCTAGGATTGTAGCTTGAAAGCAAGAATGAACCTGAGAAGACATCTAGTCTAGCTCCATTCATTTTGCATATGAGGAAACCAAGGAACATTGAAATTAAATGACTTGCCCAAAGTGGTAATTGGCAGAGCTGGAATTTCACCTCAGGAAGCCAAGTTCAGTGCTCTAAATTCCACACTTTTATTGCACTAGGCAGCCAAACTTTAAGACAACCTTTAAAAATATTATTATTTTGCATATGTTCCAAATTTGCTTGCGTAAGGATGTTTTGTATTCCACCAGGAGAATCTAAGTTCCTTTAACACAAGGGCTATCTCACTTTTTGATTTGTATCCCTAATATTTAGTACAGTATCTAATATCTAGCAAGTATTTAATATAGACTTGTTAATTAACAATCAGACATCATTTTACATATGAGGAAAATGAGATCCAAGAAGAAGAGTCTTGTCAAAATTATGTACATAGTAAGCAATGGAGTTGAGATATTAGCCTATATCTTCTAACTCCATTCAAAAACTCTGAATACCATGAGAGATTACACTTGGGCAATTCTATCTTTTTCAAAGACACAAAGATGAGTTACAAAAATTACATTAATTTTCTATGTTCTCAATAAAATGTACCCTTATTTTTAAACTTAAAAATGCTGGACGAACTTTGTGTATGAGGACACCCATTCTTTATCTATGAGATAGCTGCCAGAGAAAGATAACTCTCTTTAAAAAGTAGATCCCAATTTGTTAGCAATTACTCTACATGAATAAGGAAATCAACTTCAATTGTCCTGAAGTCTTCTTTTTTTGCCCTTTAATTTCCCTGAGCTTCTGTGATTTTAAAATTCTAGAACTACTGCAATAACTACAGCCACAGTACAATATTTATGTTTCAGAAGTTTGGAAGGATGTCTACTTTCTTATCAATATTTTTTATTGCACAGTGTTAAATTAGACATGTAAAAACTTAACCCAGACTATAGAATGATGAATGTACCAGGTAATGATATTGAATTTAAAATATGTTTGATGGCTAGATTATTAGGATAAAATAATTACAACTTTTAATAGGATTAAATAATATTTTATACTAGTTCAAAATTTTTTCACAGATATAAAATAAAGACAGCATATATAAAGAGTAATTCTTCTGGAAGCAAAAAAAAAAGAATCAAGGGGCTTTAATTTACCATAATTTTAACAGGAATCACTAATGAAGCATAGAGGCCTCAGAGCAATTTCAAGGGATTTTAAAATATAATTCCAGTCACTAGGAATGTAATATCCCCACTGAAATCTGACCTGGTCAGAGAACATCTGGAAGATTTAGGGGTTCTGCATGCCATATCTCAGGAAGGAAATTGGTGAGTTGCAAGGCATCCATAGGATAGTAACTAGAAGGATGAAAAGCTTCATCCTTCATCATATGATGTGTTGAAGGAACTAGAGGTGTTTACTATAGAGATTTAAGAGAGACATAAAACTTTTTGAATATTTGAAAGGCTGACACATGAAAGAGAAATAGTAGTTAGATACATTGTGTAAGGAGGACTTTCTTCTATGTAGAGATTAGATAAGATAAAAGTCCCTTCTAATTCTAGGATTTCTGTAAAATATCAGAGAGGTAGAATTTGTATTGGTAAAAGGGAAAAAAATATATATATATATACATATATAATATATGTATGTATACACACACATACACTCACACACATATCTTACTATATAACAAGCTTTGGGGATACCCAGTGGAAAACAAAATAAAGCAAAACCAATGAAACAAGCAAATCCTGCTTGTGGCTCCCCGATATTTGAATTGTTTCTTTCTGGCCACTTGCAGTATTTTTTCTCTGACCTGATAGTTCTGTAATTTGAGTATAATGTTCCTTGGAGTTTTTATTTTGGAACCTCTTTCCTGAGGTGATTGGTGGATTCTTTCAAAGCCTCTTTTGACCTCTGGTTCCAGGATATCATGGCAGTTTTCCTTGATAATTTCTTGAAAAATGATGTCCAGTACTCTTTTAGATTAAGGCTTTCAGGTAGTCCAATTATTCTGACATTATCTCTCCTGGATCTATTTTCCAGGTTAGTTGTTCTTCCAATGAGACATTTTACATTTTCTTCTATTTTTTTCATCCTTTTGAATTTCTTTCATTGATTCTTGATGTGTCATGGAATTGTTAGCTTCCAGTTGCCCAATTCTAACTTTTAAGGAATTGTTTTCCTCAGTTAGCTTTTAAACTTCCTTTTCCATTTATTTGATTGCACTTTTTCAACAGTTGTTTTATTTTTCCAAGCTGTTGACTCCTTTTCTCTTCATTCTCATCTATCACTTTCATTTCTTTTTCCAATTTTTCTTCTCCCTCTCTTATATGATCTTTAAGCTCCTTTTAGAGCTTTTCCATGAGTTCTTTCTGGGCTTGAAACCACTTCCCTTTTTTTTCTTTGATATTTTGCCCTAAGTGTTTTGACATTGTTGTCATTTTCTAAGTTTGTGTCTTGATCTTCCCTGTTTCTATAATAATTTTCTATGGTCATATTCTTTGTTGCTGTTGTTGTTTTCTCATCTTTTTTTTTTTGGTCTTTTCCCTTTCTTTTAAATTTGAGCTCTGCTTCTGTGGTGGAAGGTTCACTGTCTCAGGATTCTTATGCCAGGGTCTATAGGCTCTGGTTTTTCATTTTATACTACATTGATGTCACCCTGATATTCATGGGGAACCCTCATCTCTGATGCTGTGCTTGAAGGATAGTGTGGAGAAGTGAATGGTACTGCTGGAAGCTGTATGGGTCTGGTAGCTTATCTGGTGCTGAGCCAGAGTCCTAATGCTAGTGTCTGGCATGTGCTGAGGCATATGGGGTGTTTCTGTGCTTCTCCAGGGCTACCCTGAAAAATATGCAAATCTCAATGATGCTTGGTTTTCTTTATTATTTAAATTTTTAACTTTTATTTTTATTAACTTCTCTTTTGATTTTCAGGATTTTTATTTTAGTGTTTAATTGGAATTTTTAAATTTGTTCTTTGTCTAGATATTTTTTAGTTACATGCCCAATTAATCAATCTGCCCTTTATCTCTTTTATTAATGTAAGCATTAAAAATATAAAATTTTCCCTAAGTACTGCTTTGTCTGCATGCTGCAAATTTTGATAGGTTGTTTCATTATTTTTATGCTCTTTAATGAAATTGTTGTTTTTTTTAATGTTTTATTCTTTGATCCACCCATTTTTTAGAATTAGATTATTTCATCTCAAATGAATTTTCATGTATGCATCCAAAGTCCTTTACTGAATGTAAAGTATTTGCATTATGTTCTCAAAAGGATGCTGTTTGTCTATATTTGTTTCTGACATTTTTATGGCCTAATCCACAGTCAACTTTTGTGAATGTGCCATGCACAAATGATAAAATGTATACTTTTTTTTATTCCCATTCATTTCTTTTCTAGAGGTCTAGCATATCTAATTTTTCTAAGATTCTATTCATCTACTTAAACACTTTCTTTTTTTTTAATGATTAGACTTGGCCAGTTCTAAGAGTGAAACTTTGGGGCTCTTTACCAGTATAGTTTCACTTTCTATTTCCTCCTGTAACTCATCTAACTTTTCTTTTAAGAATGCAGATGCCATGTCATTTGGTGTTTATGTTTATTATTGATCACTGCCTGGAGTACCTTTCAGCAAAAAGTAGTTTTGCTTATTATATCTTTTCATTAGGTCTATTTTTGCTTTTGCTTTGTCTGAGATCACATTTACTACCCTCACCTTTTATATTTTAGCTGAAAAAATACTAGATTCTGCTACATATTTTAACTGTGTTTGCATGCCGTTCTGTTTCAAGTGGGTTTCATGTTAAAAAAAAAATATTTGGATTCTAGTTTCTAATCCATTCTGCTATCTACTTCCATTTTGTGGATGAGTTGATCCCATTCACATTCAACATATGATTACTAACTGTGTATTTCCTCCATCCTAATTTTCTTCTGTTTACTCTTATTTCAATATTTTTGCCCTATCCCTCCAAAAAAGTCTCTTTTGCTTCTGTCCATGCCTTTTTTAATTTGCTTTCTCTCTTATTACTTCTACTTTTTTTAGGCCTTTTTTCTCCTAAATACCTATTGATTAAGATGGATTTTTATACCCTGAGTTTGTTCATGTATTCTTTGCCCTTTGAACCAGTTCAGATGAGAGTGAGATTCAAGTATGTCCTCATTTCCCCCTCCATTGTAAAAACCCTTCACACTGTGTCTCTTTCATGTGAGACAATTTTCCCATTTTTCCTTGCCCTTCCCCCTTCTCCCAGCGCATCATTCTCTCTAAGTTCTCCTTTTTTTTTTCTTTTAAGATCGTCCCAAGATGATAGACTCAAATCTATGAGCCCTGCCCAAGTGGACTCCATCTAAGTGCCCTAATGATGATAAAGTTTTGGGGAGTCATGTGATATCACTTTCCCATTTAAGATTATAAACAATGTAGGTAGGACTGGAGGTACTTAAAATAAGACAGTCCTACCTTTTTGGAACAAAAAGTTATGAATAAGTTCTTTGATATGAGGTGTCCCAGATTTAACTAAATAATAGCAATTTTGAAGAGAAAAATTGACTCAGTTAACTCACTTCACATGTAAATATGACCTCTAAAACAGAAAACTTAAAGGCACTTCATGTTGTACAAGTATGGATGAGGAGAAATTACTGGTTAAGTATTAAGCATAATATTAGTTCACTAGTTAAGCAACAGCAATACTTATAGATACAGTGTTTTAGCTTGCACACTTTTGACTACATACATGTATTCCAGGATTTCTCGATTGTTTTAGAAAGCATGTCAAATATTTTTTGTAAACACTTCCATAATTTGGAGCTTGAATAAACTGGTTAACTTGTATAGATCTAGAAGATGTACTTCCTTTTCTTTTTTTTTTTTAATTTGGAGTCATCTTTATTTATTTTTTTTATAAATTTATTTATTTTCAGTTTTCAATATTTACTTCCAGAAGATTTTAAGTTCCAAATTTTCACCCCATCTCACCCTTCCCCCCACCCAAAGATGGCATGCATTCTGAATATCCCTTCCCCTAGTCTATCCTCTTTTCTATCTCTTCCCCCTTCTCTTATCCCCTTCCCCTTATATTTTCCGGTAGGGCAGGACAGACATCTGTACCCCATTTCCTGTATTTCTTATTTCTCAGTAGCATATGAAAATATTTTTTTAAACATATGTTTTTAAAACTTTAGGTTTCAAATCTTCTCCCTTCCTCCCTCCCCACCCACCCTCATTGAAAAGGCAACCAACTCAATATAGGTTTTACATGTGCAGGTATGCAAAACACTTCTATAGTAGACATGTTGGGAAAAACTAACTCTATTTTCCTTAATCTTATCCTGCCCTCCCATTTCTTCCATTCTTTCTTTTGACCCTGTCCCTCTTCAGAAGTATTTGCTTCTGATTACCCCCTTTCCCAATCTGCCCTCCTCTCTATCATTCCCCTGTTCTCTTGTCCCCTTCTCCCCCTATTTTCCTATCAGGTAAGACAGATTTCCTTACCCAATTCAATGTGTATCTTATTCCCCCTTAAGCCAAATCCTATGAGAATAAGATTCCCTCATTCCCTCTCACCTCCCCCAATATCCCCTCCACTGTAAGAGCATTTTTTTTCTTTTTTTTGTGGATATTTACCCCATTCTACCTCTCCCTTTCTTCTTCTCCAACTATAATCCTCTCTCATCCTTTAATTTTATTCTCCACATATGACCCCTTAATCTTCAACTCATCCTGTGCCCTCTATTTATCTATCTATCTATCTATCTATCTATCTATCTATCTATCTACCTATACATACATATAATTTTTTTTCCTCCAACTACCCTAATACTGACAAAGTTCTCATGAGTTATAAATATCATCTTTCCATGCAAGAATGTAAACAGTTCAACCTTAATAAGTCTCTTATGATTTCTCTTTCCTGTTTACCTCTTCATGTTCCACTTGAGTCTTGTATTTGAAAGTCAAATTTTCTATTCAGTTCTGGTCTTTTCATCAAGAATGCTTGAAAGTCCTCTATTTCACTGAATGACCATTTTTTCCCCTGAAGGATTATACTCAGTTTTGCTGGGTAGGTGATTCTTGGTTGTAATCCTATCTCCTTTGCCCTCCAGAATATTATATTCCATGCCCTGCGGTCCTATAATGTAGAAGATGCTAAATCTTGTGTTATCCTTGTGTTTCCACAGTACTTGAATTGTTTCCTTCTGGCAGCTTGTAATATTTTCTCCTTGATCTGGGAACTCTGGAATTTGGCTATAATATTCCTAGGAGTTTTCCTTTGGGGATCTCTTTCAGGAGGAGATCTGTGGATTCTTTCCATTTCTATTTTGCCCTCTGGTTCTAATATATCAGGGAAGTTTTCCTTGATAATTTCTTGAAAGATGATGTCTAGGCCCTTTTTTTGATCATGGCTTTCAGATACTCCAATACGTTTTAAATTCTCTCTCCTGGATCTATTTTCCAGGTCAGCTGTTTTTCCAATGAGATATTTCACATTGCTTTCTAATTTTTCATTCTTTTGGATTTGTTTTACCGAGTCCTGATTTCTCATAAAGTCACTAGCCTCCAATTGCTCTGTTCTAATTTTTAAGGAAGTATTTTTTTTTCAGTAATCTTTTGGGTTTCTTTTCCATTTGGCAAATTTTTCTTCTTAGGGCATTCTTCTCCTCATTGGCTTTTTGGGCCTCTTTTGCCATTTGGGTTAGGCTATTTTTTTAAGGTGTTATATTCTTCAGTAATTTTTTTGGGTCTCCTTCAGCAAGCTGTTGACTTGTTTTTCATGATTTTCTTGCATCACTCTCATTTCTCTTCCCAGTTTTTACTCTACTTCTCTTACTTGCTTCTCAAAATGCCTTTTGAGCTCTTTCAAGGCCTGGGACTGATTCATATTTTTCTTGGAGGCTTTGGATGTAGGAGCTTTGACTTTGTTGTCTTCTTCTGGTTGTATATTTTGATCTTCTTTGTCACCAAAGTAAGATAATATAGTCTGACTCTTTTTGAGCTGCTTGCTCATTATCCTGGCCGATTACTTGAGTTTTAAACTCTGTGTTAAGGTAAGAGTCTGCTTCCAATGTGGAGAATGCACTGTCCCAAGCTTCTGGGGTTTATATAGCTGTTTTCAGAGATACTTGTAGGGACCCGTAAATTTTCAGTTTTTGCAAGGTGCTATGATAAGGGGCAAGGTGTTTACTCCTTCCTGGCTTGTGCTGTGGTCTTTTAGTGACTGCAAGCACTCCTTTCTGTCCTAGAACTATGAGGAAGGTTTCCCGTCCACAGCCACTACAAGCTCCACCATGCCAGTGTTCCTCCTCACCCCAGGATCCCCATCCAGAACTGTGACCCAGATTCAAGCATGGGCAAAGCAAGAGATTCCTGCCTCAGCACCAGCAAAGAAATCCCTGCAATCCCCCTCTGATCGGCCACTCAATTCCCCCTCAGTCTGTGGGCCTGAAGCTCGGAAGCAGCTGCCTACCCCAGGGCCACTCTCTTGGGGAATGGACCTGAGACCCTACCTTCCTCTCTCAGCACCACAGAAACAGACTTTTCCCACTGACCTTCTATGTTGTATTTGGCATTGGTGGATTGAGGAGTTGGGGAACTGCCGTAGCTGCCCTGATCCAGTCCTCTGAGGCTTGCTCCAGGTTCGCTGTGGCCTGCGTGCCCATGCCATGCTGCACTCCTTTCCCAGCCCAGCGAGATATAACTTTCTGATCAATCATCCAGGTTGTCTTGGGCTGGAAATTTGTTTCTCTGTCTTTTTGTGGGTTAAGCTGCCTTAGAATTTGTTTAGAGACATTTTTATAGGTATCTGGAGGGTTTGGGGGAGAGCTCAAGCAAGTTGCTGCTTTCACTCCGCATCTTGGCTCTGCCCCAAAGATATACTTTCAAGAGGCAAAAGGGTACAAATGAAAATATTATCCATAATGTTGCTTTGTTGGAATACTGTTATATATGCCAGTAATATTAGCAATTTGCTCCTAATTTTTTTTTATAAATCATATTTATTGTAGTTAATCCAAAGTGTCAATGTAAACTTAACCATTTTTGATAATTTCGTTGATCTGAAAAAAAGCATATAAACAATTTAACCATATTAAGTTCCTTATGATTTCATACTCTTGCATATCTTTTTATGACTCCTGAGTCTTGTGTTTTAATGTCAAATTTTCTTTTCAGCTGCAATCTTTTTATTGAAAATACATGCATATCTTTGATTTCATTAAAATCCATTTCTCCACTGAACCAACCATTCTGGAGAGAAATTTGGAACTATGCCCAAAGGGCTATAAAACTGTGCATACCCTTTGATCCAGCAACACCACTACTAGGTCCCAAAGACGTCATTAAAAAGGAAAAAAGGACCCATATGTGCAAAAATATTTATAGCAGCTCTTTTTGTGGTGGCCAAGAATTGGAAATTGAGGGCATACCCATCATTTGGGAAATGGCTGAACAAGCTGTAGTATATGAATATAATGGAAACTACTGTCCCCTAAGAAATAATGAGCAGGCAGATTGAAAAAAGAAAACTGAAAAGACTTACATGAATTGATGCTGAATAAAGTGAGCAAAACCAAGAAAACATTGCGCACAAGAATAGTAACATTGTGTAATGACCAACTTTTATAGACTTAGCTCTTCTGAGCAATGCAATGATATAAGAGAATTCCAAAAGAATCATGATGGAAATTCTATTCACATCTAGAGAAAGAACTATGAAGTATGAATCAAAACATACTGTTTCTCTCTATTATGTTCTTTCTCATAATTTTCCCCTTATGTTCTGATTCTTCTTTCACAACATAACTAATGCAGAAATATGTTTAATATGATTGTATACGTGTAGCCTATATCAAATTTCATGCTATCTTGAGGAGGAGAAAAGGGAGAGAGGAAGAAAAATTTGGAACTCAAAATCTTATAAAAGTGAATGTTGAAAACTAAAAATAAATAATTAATTAAAAACATAAAATTTATTTCTCCCCTGCAGTTTTACACTAAGTTTTTCTTTATGAGATATTTGTGGTAATTCTAACTTCTTTTTCTTATGGAATAGGATATTTCAGACTCTCGATTCCTTTATTATGGTGTCTGTTAAGACTTGTTTGATCATTACCGTGGCTCCAAAGTATTTAAATGAATTCTTTCTGGCAGCTTTCAGTATTTTTTCTTGACCTCAGGACTCTATAATTTGGCTGTAACCTTCCTGGGAGTTTTCATTTTGGGATTTTTTTCAGGTGATGATTGATTGATTCTTTTAATTTCTATTTTGCCCTTTGGTTGAGGGATTCCAGGTACTTTTCCTTTGCAATTTATTGAAATATGATGTCAAGGCTCTTTTTTTTTCAATCACAACTTTTGGTTAGTCCAAATTTTTTTAAATTATCTCTCCATATATTATCCAAATCTGTTGCTTTTTCTGATGAGATATTTAACATTCTCTTTTTTTATTCTTTTAAAATTTGCTTTATCATTTCTTGATGTCTCATGTATTTCTTAGCTTCCACTTGAACAATTCTGATTTTTAAAGAATTATTTTTAAGTGAGTTTTTATACTTCATTTTTCCTTTTGGCAAATTCTGTTTTTAAGGAGTTATTTTTTAGTATTTTTTTCCTTTTTTTATTAAGCTGTTACTTCTCTTTTCATATTTTTCCTATATTACTCTCACGTCTTTTCCTAATGTTCTTCTACCAGTCATTCATTTTTTTAAAATAATTCTTGGCTCTTAATATCTTTCTGTAGCTCTTCCAGGAATTGTTTTTGTACTTCAATCTTCATTTTTCTTTGATGCTTTGCTAATAAATGTTTTTACATCAATGTCTTCCTCTGAGGGTTTTTTTTTGGAGGGGTGAGGCAATCAGGGTTAAGTGACTTGCCCAGGGTCACACAGCTAGGAAATGTCAAGTGTCTGAGGCTGGATTTGAACTCAGGTCCTCCTGCACCACCTAGCTGCCCCTCTTCCTCTGAGTTTGTGTCATAATCTTTCATGCCGCCATAGTAGCAAGGTTCTTCTTTTATTTGCCCATTTTCCAGCCTATTTCTTGACTTTGGACTTTATGTTAGAGTTAGGCTCTACTCACAGGGCATGGTGGTGGTAGTGGTGGTGGTGGTGGTCACTGTCCCATCCCAATTTTTCCCCCCATCTTCATCACTAGTTCATCACTAGTAGGTTTTCCATACTTTCAAGGTAGTATAAGGGGGAGAGGCATGGTTACTGCTTTCCTGGTTTCTGCTCCTTACTAAGGCAGGGCCCATGTTCCATTGCAACAGACTGCAAACACTCTCCTCTAGTTGGGACTGCACCGAGGCAATGGAGCTGGTAAATTGTCCCTGGTCCTGCACCCAGTGCTAAAACATGTGTTTACCGTAATCTCTGGGTAGACATTCAGTCTTTGACCATCTCTGGGAAGTCAGTGACACACAGCTGCTGCTGCTATTTCCAAGGGCCACAGCTAGTGCTGCCACCATGTTGTGTTTCCAGCCAATACCCACCCAGTTTCATAGTCCTCCCCTTCTGACCTTCTAAGTTGTCCTGTCTAGAAAAAAATGTCTCAACCCAACTTTTTATTGGTTATGCTGCTTTAGAATATTATTCAACATTTATTTTTAAGATGTTTAGAGGGAAATGTTGGGAGGGCTTGGTTAGAGTACTCTTTTGACCTCACCATCTTGGCTCCCTAAATGGTGATCAATGAATACATTTTTTTCCTATAAAATTCTGCTCCATAATAGCTCTGTGGTATAAACTAATTCTACTATGTTTTAGAGGTATGATAATTAGGGGTTTCAGAACACACAAAAAGAAATTACTTAAATTTAAAGGAAAATAAAGCATGGCATAGTGGCACATGGCTGTCACGTCCATTACACGGGAGACTAAAGCTTGTGTTCTATATTCACATTAATTGTTGCAACAAATATTTCATAAGTTCCAGAGTAGTGGGCTACCAGACTCCCCAAGAAGTGCTGAATCAAACCCAGCTTAGGTTAAAGTTTCCGTGCCAATGGGGTCAGGCCTATGAGTAACTACTGTGCTTCCAGCTTGGGAGAGATAGGTAGACCCAGTTTCAAAAAAGAAAAAAAGAAAGAAAGACAGAAGGAAAAGTAAGAAAATTATATACAATGGCCACAAACTTTTGCCCTGAATCTGTATTTTGCATAATTTTCTCTGACTCGTATCATTGAATGATTTCTTCTCCTTTTCAGGGATCTTTAAAACAATAGACCTGAATTTGGTGACTGACCACAGAACTTTACATGACACATTGTAAATCTGGTTGTAAACAATTAGATATATTGTGGAGAGAGCATAGACCTTGGAGTTAGGAAAATCTGAATTCAAATCCTTCAGCAGACAATCATTAAGCACGTGACCCTGGATAAGTCATTTAACTTCTGTTGACCTCAGTTTTTTTTCCCCCATAAACAAAGTAAGGGTAATCACAGCGCTTACTTCATAGGTTTTTTGTAAAGACCAAATGAGATAAAAATATAAAGTATTTTGAAAAAAATAAGGCATTATGTTAATGTTATTTAGTATGGCAGCCATAATGTTCTTTTCTTTCTTTTAGTGGAATTCCTAGCAATAGAACAGAATAACAAAGACACCAACAATGCTTCTTTCAACTCTGCATCAGTCCTCTCCTTTCTGTTAGATCATTACCTGCATCCTACAACATCTCCATGACTACCAACCCATCTTCTTTCCCAATCTCATTATCACTTATAGTTCATTGTCTCAGATCTTCAGGAAAATACCAAGTCAACATTCCTCTACTAAAAGGCTGGGTTTAATTTCCTTAGTATTTCTGAGATTTTAATTGTGTAATAATTGAAAAGGAAATTGATTTGTAGTCAGAAGAAGGACTTGTGTTTGAATCTCGGCATACACACACATAAACGTGTATGGGTATACACATACATACATAAATACATATATATGTACATATGCACACATACCTATATATGCACTCACGTATAAAATGTATATGTATATATGTGTATGTGTATATATATGTGCATATATATATATATATATATATATATATATATATGCATATGTCTATGTGTGTGTATCTTCCCTTCCCATATGCTATGATCCAGCCAAATTGATGTCTCTGTCTTTCTCATATAAATTAATCCATCTCCATTATTCATTCCCTTTCTTTTCTTTTTACTTTCTTTCTTCTTTCTTTTCCTGGGGACAATCAGGGTTAAGTGACTTGTCCACGGTCATTTACCCCCTTTTTTTATACCTTTTCACTCATTATCTTTGGTATCTGAAATATACTCACTGCTCACCTCAGCCTCAGGAAATCCTCTTCCTATTAGCTCAAGAGCCAACTTCTATATGACACCTTTCCTGATCCCCCAACAGCTAGTGTCCTACATTCCTAACCTCCTAACTACTTTGCATTTACTGTATATATGTTATGTTTATATGTATTACAAATATATTCATATATGTGCATTCTGTCTCCCCTGATGGGATGTAAATTCCTTGAAGTAAATATTTTTTTTTTTAAATTTGTATCTCCAGTGCTTATTTCACTGTCAAGTATTTAATACACAGTTAATGCTTATTGATTGATGGATAGGGTAACTTTTGGTAACCTCTCTGGACTGTATCTATTAAGTGAGGACATTAGGAAAGATGGTCTCTAAGATAACTTAGATCACAAGAATCATCTTTATCACATGTGATGTTTCTCTTTTGGTTTCATGGCTCCTAGAAAACAAGGAATACATGCTACTAGTGGGGGACTAGCCAAGAGTAGCACAATGGCTAAAGTGAGAGCAGAGTTCTAAGGTGAAGGGAGAGAAATGCTTGCTGAGGGAAAATGTATTATGCTTTTAATTTATGGGAGAATGATCATCCTCATGAAGGTGATGAGACAGAACATTGAAAAAAAGTCATAATTCTGCATTTAGGAAATGCAATATGATTGATAATCAATAATCATTGAAGCCCATTTAGATAAATGTCTTATAATAATAAACCTGCTAGAAGAATAAGTTCCGTATAGGGAACTGTTATCACTATTCAAGAGGGAAGATTCTTTGGAATGACTATATAATGATATTCATCATCTGAATCAGTTGATGAGTCCAAAATATTCCTATACACAAAGCCTAGCAGAACATTGGCAAGGAAGTTTAAATAATTAGATGACAGAGAGGGATGGAGAATTTTATATTAAACAACAGAGTGTGATCAACCTGGACTGTGACACATGCTTTGAAGTAAAATTATCTAGTTACCTAAAGTAAATCATTTTTTAGTTTCAGGGTAATGATATTTAGGATCTTTATTATCAAATTTTCCATATCTGATGTTTCTAGACAGCATAAATGCATTGCTGAAGATGATATTCTCTATGTGGGTTAATGAAAAGAGAAATGAGTTGGAGTTAGATGATCTGGGGTCCAGTTGTACTTTTAACATTTAATTTTCATTACTAAATCTTTTAATCTCTCAGAGTTTCAGTTTCCTAATCTATAAAATGAGGATAACCATGATTATCAAATTTACCTTAAAGAGTTGTTAAAAAAAAGGAAGCATTTTGTGAGCTGCAAAATTAAAGGCATGAAATAATATTATCCTAAGAAGAGTCATAATCTCTATGGTCATTTCAATTTCATGTACCCACAGATTCTGTCCCAAACATTTTAATTTGGGGCTAAGTATTGATCAAAATTTACACAACTTTACTTTGGGAGACCAAAACTACATCAGAACTGAGATGGTAGCTTTATAATCAATGTTGCGTCATCAGATACCTTTTGTCAATTTGAGGGTTTTTTTTTGTTTTTTGTTTGTTTTTTCCCTCCCTGGGAATTTACATTTACAACGAATCAGACCAGCGTCTTGTCTTTTAAATAAAGTCTATCATTCTTTTTGACTGACTTGTCCTTATATAAGTTCCTTTTATCCTTTCACCTTAGATAATAATCTCAATCTAATGGGTTGAGCAAATCCTGGGACTTTGACAAAGACCCATTTTAAGGACTTCACCAGTCTTCATTGGGAAAGAAAGTGACAAATCATGCTTTTCTTTACCCAATACAATCCACCAACTCAGCCTCCCTCAGTATAGTCTGCAGTGCCAGCAATCATTTCCCTATGGCCGGTTTCCTGGAGCATAGATAGGCTGGCAAAATTCCCTTTTTTTCCTAAAATAATGACCTGTGGTAATAGGTCTGTCCTTCTAAGATAGAAGTTCTTAACCTGAGGTTCATAGACGCTTAAGTGTCTGTAGCTTCATTTAAATGCATCTATGAATGTGGATGGGAAAATTACATTTTTATTTCAATATAGTTGATTTCCTTTGAGATGTTAGTATTTTATTTTACCTTTAGAAGTCACTTAATACTAATCCCTTATATTATAAAACAAAGAAATGAAGGCCAGAGGGGCACAGACAGCTTTCACAATATCATATTATTAAATAGAAGAATCAAGATTCTAAATCAGATCCTTTCATTCTAAATCTGTTACTCATTTTTTCATCAGGATCCTTCAAATTTACTGTACAAATGAGACCTATGATTCCATAAGACCTAACATATCAGACTTTCAGAAACCTGGAAAACTGAGGATTATTGGGGAAGATAAAGATTTTTTGTCTTCACAGATTTTTAAAAAATAAGGATATGAGTAAAAATAAGAGAATAAAATCATTATTAGAAGTAATCTATATGCTTCTTCAGAATTCTAAAGATTCCCATCATGGCTGAAAATGTGCACATACACATGCATACATATACACAGAGGTTAAGAACTCCTATTGTTATTTCTCACAATACTTCACCCTAAGCAGGTACTGGAGGAATTAGGAAGGTACTTTCCCAGATATCAGTACAAAACCTACAAAAAGATGGAGACCTTTAAAAAATTTAGTCTGGTTTCTGTTTGTTCTTTATTCTTTTTTGATACTTTGTCCAACCCATAAGCAACAAATTTGGGAGAGTAAATATGACTAATATTTAATTTAAATATTTTGAAAAACCAGTCCAGCAAAAAGTGCATTTTAAAGAAAAAGAGAACTAAAATTAAAGCCCAGAATGGAAATATTGGTGAGGAAATGATATAGAAAAGAGGAAAATTTAAAAAAAAATTCAAGAAAATCATCATGGGAATTTAGTCACTAACATCTCTGTTGAATAATTGAAACTGTTCCTACTTGCTATTAGTCAGGGGATGACAGAGAAGACTGGAGACAAAAGACAAAAAAAAAAAAAACATAAACCACCTACCCTGAGAGTTCATCTCATGGTTATTCCAGTTCACAAAGATGGATTCCAAACAGTTCTAGTGTGCCAAAACTTTTATTTTCATGTTTATTTTCCTTATCTTATTTTGCTAATTTACTTTGGTTTTTTTACACCATTTTCATTTTTTGATCACAGCAGTACTTAAAAACAATCCTTTTGCTTAACCAACTCCCTACTGGAAAGACCCTTTATAAGCAGATATAACTCTGTTATCACAACTTTATCTCACACAACTTGTCTTCATGTATTCCACCCTGTACCCTTCTAGCCTGAACAACTAAGTATCCATTACACATTGCCTACATTTTCCTGTCTATGCTCACTCATTTACTTATTTCAGGACTTTGCTGTAATTCTCCCTCACTCCTTCACCACTGTTACTGATGATGACTGTTGAAATCCTTTCCACTTATCCCTCCATTTTGATTTCTCTTTTTTTGGGATATGGATCTGCCCTTGTGATTTCATTCGTTATGAGCACTCCTGCTGTGAAAATGCCCTCTACCAATGCAGGTCTTTATAACTTAATCTTAGAAAAGTACCTGGAGCAGTGAGAGGTGAAATGTTTGGGCTGTGGTCACCCAGGATATGTCAGAGGAAGGATATGAGCCCGTGATTTTACTACTCCAAAGCCAGCTTCTGGTTCACTGGTATTTTACCTTTAATTGAGGTCCCACATGTTCTTTAATTCAAACTCAAATGCCCTGTTCTCTAATGAGGTCGTTTTTGATCTCTTCAGTTAGAAGTGGTGCCCCATCCATTCCCTGACGCAAGACCCCTCTCTTAAAAAGTGCTATATCTCGTTTGGTATTACACATATTTGCATAATCGACGTATTTCTCTTATTAGACTGTGAACTGCAGGATGGCACACACTATGAATTATATAAATCACCAAGCTTTCTTAGTTCCTACTCAAAGTGCACTATACCGAATTGCATTTTCCCTTCTGTGCTAAATTCTTCCATTTTCTTTTTCTTCTTATTTTTTTCCCTTGTAAGAAGTAGATCACTTTTGTGATCACTTTTTATGCATTACTTTATGCATTGGAAAGCCTTTCATCCCACCCACTCAGTGAGGTAAATAATTCAAGTCGTATCTATCCATTTGTCAGATAAGAAAATTGAGGAATAGAGAGCTTAAATATCTTCCCTAAGGTAAAATAGTTAGGAAATGTCAGACCTTACATCTTCTGACCCCAAGATCAGTGTTTTTGCTTATCTGGTACTAAATCAATCTGTTGATTGGTTAGAAGGAGAGTGGCTGGCAAATTCTAGGCCATCCTTTAAAAAAGCCACAGATTATTTGTGAAAATCTTTTTTTTTTCCCTCTCCATAAATATCTTTAAACTATCATGGCTGGACATTTCCTCATGATTTATTTTATTTCTTCACCTCCTTCTGACCTACTCCTAATAGCCCCTAGAACTCTTTTGACTTGTTCCTGACTTTTCCATCATTTTCATCCCATCATTCCTGAAGCCTGGAATTCTGTACAATAAAGCCTGATTTTAAACTTTGCTTGATGTTACAATATTCATTTTGTCTTCAAGTCTGGTTTTCTGCTTTATGCCCCCTTGTGGAAAATCCTTAGCAACATCTGAGGACACAAAGCTAACCTTTTCTCAGCACCTAGTTAGGGAAGTCCCCTTCTCAGTAAATTCCCAGATATCCAGGGGTTATATTTGACAGGATAGCCCTTGCCCCACTTGTATTCCATCTCCTTTTTTTCTTTCTTTAATGGCTCAGAGATAAGGAGGCAAGAAAAGTTATTTTTGATTGTCCTGGGTTTTTTTCCTCTTAAACTATAAATTCCCCTAATTCTTCCTATCCCCAAATATTCCCCAATCCTCTAGGTTTCTGAAAGTCTGATTTGCTAAATATAGTTGTTGAATGGTTTCATTTAGCTGAGCATTGGAGGGAATATAATATAGCACTGAATTTAGAATCAAAGACTTTGGTTTGAGTTCTGGCTCTAGTACTCATCTGTATGACCTTGGATAAGTTATCTACATTCCTTGGGAATTAGTTTTCTTGTCTAAAAATGGAAAGTTTATACTAGATGATTTCTCAGGTTCTTCTAGGACAAAATTGATGCTTGTATATTCCTGTTCTGTAAGCAAATGCCTTAGAGCCTTGGATGTGTTTGAATAGCCAACTCCATTCTTCTCTCTTTCTTTCTACATTGGGAATTACGCTCCTCCATTTGTGACTAGGTGATTATAAAAATAATTAAATGATGTGAGCTTCTCAATCTAGTTCATGCTGAGAGGAGCAATCCGCTCCATCAGATAGAAAATTGCAGGGAAATAAATACCCCCACCTGGTACGAATTTCCCTACTTCCCAACACTAGCAGCAAATAGAAACAATAAAGGGTAATAAATCATTTAGTTATCAGTAAAAACATCAGACTTTTCTTCTAATGTTAATGTAGGAGAATCTAAAAGGGCAGCAGGGTTGGCTGCCCAAATGAGATTGAGATAATATATCTCCCTAATGAAAATGATCATGGCAAATTAGAAGAATGGGCCAGGATAGCAGGGTTTGAATATGAGCCCTGTCAGTTGCTAGCTATGTGAGTTTGGGTGAGTAAGCCCTTTAACTAAGTCTCAGTTTCCTCATCCATGAAATGGGAATAAAACAATGACTACCCTTTTCACAGGACTACTGAGAAGACCAAATGATTTGGTGGATAGGATATAAAACACATATCAATGTGTATTGTTAATTAGCCATTAAGCAGTACTGTGGGGTTGGTAAGAGTGCTAGATTTGGATTCAGATCTATATTCTAATACTGGCTTTGCCACTTGTATGTGACATACAACATAGGTGCAAGTGAGTTAACATATTTGTACCTTAGATTTTTTGACTGTAAAATGAAGGGGTGTAACTTGTTCAGTCATTTTTTTCAGTTATTTTCAACTCTTCATGACCTCATTTGGGGTTTTCTTGGCAAAGATATTGGAGTGGTTTGCCATTTCCTTCCCCAGCTTATTTTCACATATGAAAAAATTTAGGCAAAGAGTGTCAAGTGACTTGCTCAGGGTCACAGATCTCGTAAGTGTTGAAGTGAAATTTGAACTCAGGTCTTCCTGAACCCAGGCCCAGCTTTCTATCCACTATGCCACCTAGCTGCCCTAGGGTTTCTTCTTTAAATGTATGATTTTATGGATCTTTCATAATTCACTGAATTTTTCTGAACTTTAGTTTCTTCATTTATAAAAGTGAGTTTAATGACACCTGTGCTATTTATTTCAAAAGATTTTTTTGTGAGAAATTCACTTGTCAAATGGCATGCATGCTCATATTGCTCTTTGTCAAATAATTCAAGAATATATGATTTCATCCGCCTCCTCCCAGTCACAATCTTCTCTTCACATCTGTAACTCTTCTCTTTTCTGGGTTCTCCTTACTATTTTTTTTAAATCAGTCTTCTTTGTTTGATCTTCATCCTCTTCCATGCACACAAAGTGGGAGTCCTTTGAGGCTTTCTTCTGGCTCCTTGTCTCCTTTATTCTCTCTGTATACCATCTCCCTTGGAGAAAATAGCTCCTATATGTTCATTTATTTTCTCTGTATGGATTACTCTGAATCTCTCTTTTGAACTCCAGTCATATTACCTACAGCTTCCTGGAAATCTCTCCCCAGACCACCTATAGACATCAAAACCTCAACATATCCAAATTTGAACTCATTATATTTTCACCCAAATCCATCCCTTTTCCAAACAAGATCATTTCTATTGAGAGCACCATTATCCTTTGAATTGCTCAGCTTGCCAACCTGGTATCCATGATCTCTAAATTAGAGAAAAACCAGCTTTAGAGGTAATTTTACTCTTCACCCTCACTAATTTTGCAGAGTCTAAATAGCCTGCCTTCCTTTAGACAGCTACAAAATTGCAAATGGGACTTGAACCCAGCTCTTTGGACAATCCCAATGTTTACCACTATTACAGTGTATTATCTCTAGAGATGAGTCTCTTCCATTTTAAAAGGAGGAGTGTGAGGAAGAGACTGGGTTTCTCCAAGGTTCTTTCAAAATCTAATGCTGTATAATAACAGAATCTCAGTGTTAGAAGAGATTGTAGACCTAGATCATGTAGAGACTTTCTTGGATACCGAGGTCAAATGCCTCCATTTATATTTGAGGAAACAGAGGCCAGAAGAAGTTAAATTACCTTGTCCAGAAAAACAGAGTTATAAGGCTGTCTCCAAACTAAAATGAAAACTTCCTTAAAGAGACAGGGTCCTTTCCCCTATTACAGTGACCCATAGAGCATTTGGAATTCATTTCAAAGAAAGATAGTTCTTCAGCTGGCTCATTTATTTCTGTTTCATTATTCATTTTCCTAAAAGAGAAATAGATGAGACATAAATGAGAGTTCTCCTCCCACTAAGCTTCCATTTGTCTTTCACAATTTCAGTTCTTGCATTTCTCATATAGTTGCGGTTTCTCTCTGTGCTACAGTTTATTATACAATATTTCCATTGTATTGGATGCAGCAATCACAAAATGTGTTTGTGACTGTTTTCATTCAAGCATTCTTATGTCTTATGTATTTCTCCTTGCATCATAATAGTTCTCTTTTCCACTAGACATAAACAAAGCCATACCTAGGAATTTTTGTCCCCAGAGCAAGGGAGGAAGGGTTTATGTGGGTACCTGACATTGGCTGTCCTGGACTGGGAAGCAGAATTGAGCAATTTTAAAATTTTTATACTGTTGAAGTACTAGTTAATGCTGGGGAGATGGTAAGGCAGAATAAGCTGGAGGTCTGGAGAGTGGCTACCAAGAGTATAAGAATGTCCATGGATGGTCTTATCAATGACCTATCCATAAAATTGAGCCTCCTGGAGCAAAACCCTGTCCCTCCTACAATATTCCCAGATCTGCAAATAAGGGATTTTAAAAATGCTGCTGATATATATATGTATATGTATATATGTGTGTATATATATATACATATGTATATATATACATATGTATATATATATACACACATATATATGTATATATATGTGTGTATATATATATATATATATACACACACACATATATGCGTGTGTGTGTGTGTATTATACATATATTTTTTTTGGTGGGGGGAGGTAGGTGGGGTAGGCTATGAAACTAGACAGAATGATGTGTCTAGAAAGAACATTGCCCTACAAATCTTGAGGTCCAGGTTTTTAGTCCATGTTATGCCTTAACTCCCCCCATGTGACTTCACTATATCCATTTTTTATTGGACAGGCAGGTCAGTATAGTGGGAAAAGTGTTGGATATTAAGTCAGAAGACCTGTATTAAAATCCCAGTTCTTCTACATAGTACCTGTGTGAACTTGGGCAAGTCACTTAATGCCTTTGTATCTCAGTTTCCTTAAGGCAGGGGTGCGGAATCTGTGGCCTTGAGGCCACATGTGAACTTCTAGGTCCTTGGGTGTGGCCTTTTGACTGAGTCCAAGTTTTATAGAACAAATCTTTTTATTAGGGGGATTTGTTCTGTGAAGTTTGGATTCAGTCCAAGGGCCACACTTGAGGACCTAGAGGGCCATATGTGGGCTTGAGGCTGCAGGTTCCCCACCCGTGCTGCAGAGTATCTAGATGGCAGAGTGGATAGAGCACTGGAGTTAGAATCAGGAAGACTCACATTCATGAGTTCCAATTCAGCTCTCTGACTCCAAGCAAACCCTTTTTTACCTCAGTTTCCTCATCTACAAAATGAGCTGGAGAAGGGAAGAGCAAACCATTCTAGTATCTTTGCCCAGAAAACCCCAAAATGAGTCACAGAGAGACATGACCAAATATGAACCTCACTTTCTCTAACTGTAAGAAGAAATAATTGAATTAGATGGTCTGCAAGGTCCCTTCTAGCTCTAAATGTGTAATGTTATGATCTCTCTGGTTAGTTTCCTACTCTTTAAACTGAAGACTGGGGTGGTTATGGAAAGGAGAGAAACTGGGATTTTCTAAGTTTTCTTCAAAGTCTAATGTTATCATAATGACAGAAACAGTGAGAAAGTGTCATAGATAATGAGCTGAAAAGGGCTTTCTAGGTCATTTGGTACAAATTATTAATATTAGAGTTGAGGAAATTGAGGCCCAGAGAGATTAAATGATTTTGCCCAAGGTCAAAGAGGAAGCACAGGTCAGCCACGAGATTTCAACCTAGCTATTCTGACTCCAGAATTGGCACATTTTCTGCTAGATGACAATGCCATCTAGAAGGCACCTTAAGGTCCTCTACTACAGTGCCTCATTTTATGAGCAATGAAACCAAAGCCCAAAGAGTTTAAGCAACTTGCTGAAGATCACCCAGGTAGTAAATGGCCCTCTCAGAAACCGTTTGGTCTAAACAATGCTTCACTGGGAATCCCATCTTTACCATCCCCAACAAGAGATTTTCCAAACCTCTCAAATGGGACCAGTGACTACTTTAGGCAGCCATCCATCATTGAAGACTTCTGATTGTGAGGAATTCTTTCTCCATACATGAAGCTGAATTATGTTTCTTTACATCTTCATGTCATTGCTTCTTGTTCTGTCCTCTGAAAGGAATTGGAATAAATCTAATCTCTCTTTTGCATAACAGCCATGTAAATATATGAATCCCATCATCACATAGCTTCTGTTTTTTCTCCTCTGTAGGCTAAACATATTGTGTTTCTTCAACTTGATTACTTATATGGCATGGTCTTGAGGGCCTTCTCCAGCCTGGTCTTGCTCCTCTTGTTAGCTTTGTGACTCATCCTCTCTATACACAAATTTCCTTATTTAAATCTCATCAATTTCATCCTGTAAAATGGAAGAGTTGAGGATAGTTTTATATAGTTATGATTATAATGATAATGATGATGATGAGTTAGACAAAGATGAAAAATTATTCTGGCAGTAACGGTAAGAGAAGGTATGGGATTTGAATCTTGAAGGATATTCCATGCTTATCTGTACCTCTATCTTATCAATTTTCCAAAGCAGATGAGGATAAAAGAGCCAGACCATAGATAAGATGACCATAGCCATCAGTTGGTACTGCTGTCCTTCTCAGGTCGCTAGTTGACACATTGGGTAAAGGGATGGAGATGGAGTCAGGAAGTCCTTCATTGGAATCCTGCCCCAATCACTTACTGGGTAGCCCTGGGCAAGTCACATCCCTTCTTTTTACTTCTGTTTTCTCATTTGTAGAATGGAGATAATAATTCAGTCATTTTAGTCATGTCTGACTCTTCGTGACTCCATTTGGGGTTTTCTTGGCAGAGATACTGGAGTGGTTTGTGATTTCCTTCCCTAGCTCATTTTATACATGAGGAACTGAGGCAAACAGAGTAAAGTGACTGGCTCAAGGTCAAATAGATAGTAAGTGTCTCAAGCCAGTTTTGGACTCAGGAAGATGAGTCTTCTTGACTTCAAGCCTATCATTCTATATCCACTGAGCCACTTAGCTTCCCCTGGGAAAATAAGAGTACCCATCAAATGAGAATAAAATAATAGCTATAAAGAGCTTTTCAAATCTTAAAATATTGTATAAATTTTGTTATTTTTATCATCATCACCACTATCATCATTTTGATTTTTATGAACAAGCCAAATTCCAGGTGCCTCAGAATGGGGTGGCAGTACAGAGTTGGGAACTGGCACCTAATGACCTGAACTGTTTCACATTGGCCTAGAAAGTGTCTAAAATACCGGTACGGGGGAATTTTCAAATATTTCCCATCCTTTTTCTTTCTCTATCATTTTCTGGGCTTATTTCTTGAAAAATCTTGTTAATGCCATAAGATTCTGAACTGACTCTCCCAAGAAGAGAAAGGAGCCGCACATTTTCTCAATTGTTGCACGAGGCTGTAGTGGAAAGCTTGACAGCCCCTTAACTGTGCCAGTCCCAGCTGGGTAATTTATACAACCATCCTTGTTCCAGCCATTCTGCCTTTAATATGGAATCTTGTTCAAGACTCAATTTGCCATATCTCATTATTGCATTGAAATTTTGCTGATTTGAGGAACCACATGGAAAGCTAGGGGCCATAAACTAAAATACTTCAGAAATAAAGGAGATGCAAATTCTTTAACATGGATTTATTTATCTTACACAAATGCAAAAGACATAAGAATGTCAAGTGAATGGCTTCTAAGCTGATGCAAAAGGGAGGTTGAATAAACATTTCTAATGATGACCCCAGTGACACAATCTAACAGTTCTAAAACTATAGCTATTCTTGGTCATCAAAAGACCTCAAAATAAGTCCTGTTCAGCCCAATCTAAGCCTCAGTTTCCCATCTACAAAATAGGCTAAGGATGCATCATGATTCAACTGGCATTTACATAACTTTTTGAAAGTCTGCAGGGCATTTTTTCTGCATTATCTCATTCACTTCTTTGAGGCATATGCCATTATTAGCATCATTCTATAGATGCTGTAACCGAGAGCGAGGATAACCTTTCCATGGACATCCAGCTTGTAAGTGTCATATGTCATAGCTTTATTCTACTTTGCATCTGCTGCTTTTTTTTTTCTGCTGCTCTTCTTGATTTCAGCTCCAGGGAAGAATTGCCCTTCAGGATAAGCTCATCGTATCTAAACTCATCAGCTAACTGATCCAATTCACAGAATCACAGAATCTCAGGGATGAAAGAGACCCCAGGAGACAACTATTCTTATCTTCACCCAACTAATAATCCCTTGATAACATCCCCAATAAATGGTCACCAAATGGGAAATTTGGAAGAGACCTCCATACTCATCGTGTTCAATATGTACACAAAACAATTCCTTCCATAATGTAGCTGACTAACAAGTTGCTTCTACATTCTGCTTGAAGAATAAATATCAAGACAAGTCATTCTACTTTTGGACAACTTAAATTATAAGAAGTTGTTCTTGTTTTCCTAATACCAAGGCTAAATTTTCCCAACTGTTATTGGAATGACTTGTGTCTATCCATGTCTCCCCATCTGCTATTTGTTAAATTGATTTTATATATCCACATTAAAAAAAATCATATCAATCCTTAATGGCTTTCATCTTATTCAATTCAGCCCAAATTCTCTATCCTATCAAGATCCTTTTGGTAAATGACTCCGCCATCCACTAATGTGGGTTAGTCATAGCTCCTTGCTTTGTGTCATCAGCACATTTAAGGAACACATCATCTTTGTGTTTAAGTCATTAGTAAAAATATTACAGTGTCAGGGCAAGTCTAGATCCCTGGGATCCTATCCTCAAGATTTCCTGCTGCCTTCACAAATACTTTTTCCTGACTCAAGAACACTGACCAGTGCAATGACCAACTGTGGCTCCAGAAGAATGGAGATGATGAGGCATCCTAAACAGCTCCTATCACAGAGGTAATGATGAATTACAAAGATCTACATTCATGGACATGGTCAGTAGGGTCCTTTGCTCTCTTTGATTCTTCAAAATTCAAAAAAAAAGATGATAAAGATAGATAAAACAATTGTATAAGTGCATTAATAAAGAGAAAGGAAGGGAGAGTCACTAGCATTCATTAAATACCTACTGTGTGCCAGACAGTGTGCTAAGTGCTTTACAAATATATTTTTGATCATCACAATCACCTTGTGAAGTAGGTGCAATTATGACACCATTTTACAATTGAGGAAGATGAGGAAGATAGAGATTAAATTCCCAGGTTTCACAGCTACTTCATGTCTGAGGCTGGAGTGGAAGATGAGTCTTCCTGGCTCCAGGCTTAGTGCTCTATCCTCTGCAACTCATAGCTGTCTCTAAATGAATGAATGAATGAATAAATGAATGAATGAATGAATGAATGAATGATAAAAGTAATCAGCTCATACTGGGGGTGGGATGGGACTATCGTTTCAGAGTGTTCCATTAACCAACTCAGAATCTAATCTCATTGTATTATTCTCAAATCCATGTCTTCAATGTTCTTCATATTTCTTTTTAAAATACAAGCTGCTTTGGTCCCATGCATGTGTATAAATATCAGTCTTTTCAGACAAATCAAATCTGGCATAAACTTGTCTGTTATTGGTTCATCCATCCTCAGATGGATGGTCAAGACCAAGAACTCCTCTATAAGAGCAGTTTTAACCTGTGGTTCATGACCCCCCATGACACGCTTGGACAGAATTTTGGAGGGTCTATGCCAGACATAGGGAACTTGCAGCCTCAAGGCCACATGTGGCCTTCTAGGTCCTCAGGTGTGGCCCTTTGACTGAATCCACACTTCATAAATAATTTTATGAAGGGAATTTATTCTGTGAAGTTTAGATTCAGTCAAAGGGTTGCACCACCCCTGATCTATACATTGTGCTAGAAAAAAGGAACATCTTTCTTTTTCATTAAATTTTCACTGAATTTTAGCACTTCCATCAGTTAAGAATGGAAGCAAAAACAAACACACAAAAAATGCAATTATCCAAAGAAGAGTTACATAGGCTTCACCAGAATGCCAAAAGGAGTCCATGAAACAAATACACAGAAAGAGTTAATTTCTGCTCTGGGCATAAGGGTATTTTAGACCCCAGGAGAGGAGCAGGTTCTAGGTTCCAAATTTTACCCCTTTCTGAAGCCTGCAAAGAAAGGGATTTCAGTCCAAGAGGAAGCTTGCAGTTCTCACATTGAATCAGCAGTGTGTCATCTGGCTGACAGAGGTTGATTCTAGTAGCAATTTACTACTGCTTAGACCCAAGCATAAGTCAGGAATGTGTAGAATTCAAATTGGGGGGGGTGAAGGTGAGTGATCAGACTTTGCCTTAGATCAGACTACTTTTGGAGAACTGATCGCATTTAGGTGTCCAGTGTGAGCTCTCTCTGAGATACTGGAATATCTTAATGCCCTCCAAAAAAGCAGCAATAGAATCAGGCCAGACCTTCCCTCTCTCAGTATGGAGAACTTAACCCAAATATCAAGTCCAAATTCCAGATGCAGGATGAAAGAATGAGCAAATAAACAAAAATACCCAACTACAAAAAAAGTATTATGTGACAAGGACACTCCAGAAAGAAACCCAGAATAGAATGACTGCAAAGCAAGCAAAGCCTAAAAGAAAAACAGAGTTTGGGTACAAATTCTGTAGAATTTCTGGAAAACATGAAGTGAGAGTTTAAAAAGAGATACTTTTAGTGAATGAAGTGAGAACAATAGAGTAAAAATGGAAAAGAAATGAGATCTAAGAAAAAGTTTGGAAAGAGAATTAACAGCTTGGCAAAGGAAGTAGAGACACTTGCCCAAGTGACAACCTCCCCAAAAATCAGAACGGAATAGACGACCATGAAATCCGTGGAACAAAAAAAAAAAAGTAAAAATAACCTGAAAAACAAGAAAAATATAAAGCATTCTATAGCAAAACAAGTGACCTGAAAAAGAGATCAAGGAAAAAAGAAATTTAGAATAATTGGAGTACTTCAATGCCATAACAAAAAAAACAACAAAAAAAAAATTAGGCATAATACTTCAAGAAATCTTAAAAAAAAAAACCTACCCTGTTCTCCTAGATCCAGAGGAAAAAAAGTAGAAATAAAAAAAAAAATACGGGGGCAATAGAGGGAATCTAATTAAACAGAGGGCCTGGGATTGATTCTGCTGTGTTTGAGTGATCTCAAAATAACATCAGAAAGGGAGAAGTGGAATACAGCAGGGAAACAAAATACATTTATTTCAAATAACTGTTGGGTGAAAATATTTTGTTGTTTTTCAGTTGTGTCTGACTCTTTGTGACCCCAGTTGGGGGTTTCTTGGCAAAGATACTAAAGTGGTTTGCCATTTTCTTCTCCAGTTCATTTTTTACAGATGAGGAACAGAAGCAAACAGGGTTAAGTGATTTGCCCAGGGTCACACAGTGTTGAAAGCCTGATTTGAACTCAGGAAGATCTGTCTTCCTGACTCCAGGCCTGGCACTTTATCCACAGTACAAATTAGCTGCCCCATATGCAGACATGTCTAGATAATCAAGGAGGAAGGAGATGCATGAGTTTTGCCTTAAACTCTCATCTGACTTTGTAAAAGGAAGGAAGAATGTACACACACACACACACACACACACACACACACACACACACACACACACACACATGCAGACTTGGATGCAGAAATGCATTTCATTCACCAGGGAAATAAGAGAAAAATGGGAGAAGAGTGTTAGAGAAAAGGTATATCTAAGGAAGAATTAATCCTGAGCAAATCACTTCTAAATAAGGTTGTACAAAATATTCATAGAAGTTCTTTTTGAGGCAGTAAAAATGGGAATATGTGGGTTGGCCATCCACTGGGGAATGACTGAACAACTTATGGTTGTTATGGACATAATACTGTTTTGCTATAAGAAATGATGACAGAGATGGTTTCAGAGAAATCTGAGATTTATATAAATTGATATAAAGCAAAATGAACAGAACCAGGAGACTCATTTATACAATGACAATAATATGGTAAAGACAACATTGAAAGAATTAGGAACTCTGATCAACAGAATGACCAACCATGATTCTAAAGGATTAATGATGAAACGTGCTACTTATCTCCTAATATATAAATAAAAGAAATACACAAACACATAAACATATACCCATACATACACATATATAAACACATTAATACACATATGCATGCATGTATGTATATATTTACATATGCATATATGTATATGATCACTCAAGCACACATACATGCACATGTGTGTATTATATTTGTATGTACATATATGTGTCTGAAAATGAAGAAATTGATTTCAACTTAATTATATATGTTTGGAAAGGGTTTGCTCTTCTTTTGTTTTCAATCGAGAGACAAGTTGGGATGAGAGGAAAGAAGGAAGATTTTGCTTATTGAAAAATATCGAATTTTATTTTTTTAAAGAATTCCTGCTCTACAACAATCCCAATAGTTGGTCATCTAGTCTTCTCTTAGACCTGTTTGATGAGAAAGGATTCATTATTTCTCAAGTTAGCCAATTCCACTCTAGTAGGGAATTTCTCTTTACATTAGAGCTAGTTTACTCAGTGAGCCAGACAACTCACTATGACTATTGGTTACAGAATTGTACCGATCTTCATTAGTAGAGGTAGTTTCCTCACAAGTAGCTGTCTGTATCAAGGAAATCCTAGGTTTAGACTAAACAGAAAGCCTAGATGTGTGCCTTTCCAAATCCCAGACATTGTTTTCAGCACTGCCCTCTGGGGAAACAGAAGAAATGTGTCATCAAGTATGGATCAAGTGCCTACTACGTGTCAGGCACTGTGATAAAAACTGAAGAAACAAATAAGAGCACAATTATCCGGAAATCCTAAAATCCCTCCTTTTTGTGATAGCCTGGGAAATATAAGAGTATGATGATCATTCTTCCCCTATGGCTTCTCTTCTCCAAGGAAAATACTCTCATTTTCTTCAATAGATGCTTAATGAAGATCTCATGGAATGAAGGGAAGTAAAGCTTAGATCCCACTCAAATCTGCCCTATACATACATACACGCATACATGTGCATATGTGATGTATGTATAGATGTATGTTTATGTTTATGCATGTGTATTTAATATTGTTTAAGTCATTCTGAATCAGCTTCTCTTCAAGTGTTTGAAAGTCATCATTTATTGCAAAGCTCTTCATCACTCTGACTCTACACTACAAGGTTAAATGGCCTCTTTAGCAAATTTAGTTTCACGTTCACTGTAATGCTGTGAAGCCATATGAAAAAAGGAAAGATATAATTCTCCTTAATAAGATAGAACCACCCCTCCCCCAAATTCCAGTAGCTGTTGGCTGGAGCAAAAGCTTTTGATTCTTTGACTTAGAATTCTTCCCTCACATGCAATATTACACACTAGGGGATGTCTCCAAATTAGAATAATTACTATGTTCTTTACCTAGTCCCTAAATTTTGCTTTAGGACCCTTTAAGAACAAAAGAGAGAGGTGAAGAGAGAAGGCAGGCGATAGAGAATGAAAACATACAGGATTCCATTGCCTTGCACATAAGAGGCACTTAATAATTGTTGATTTGACTCAGTATTTAGAGCTAGTAAAACCCTCATGAATTGCTTATTTAATTTCCTTTTTGAATTCAGGTCCTCTGCCTTCAAATCAAATGTTTGGTTTGGTTTCATTTTTTGCTTGTTTGTTTTGTTTTTACACCAGTATACCACATATTCTGATGCATCATTCTACAGATGAAGAAATGGTGGGCTAGAGAAGGAAATATTTCACTCTAAATCATAGGAGAAATAATCATGGGCATGTCCAACAAATTGATATTCTTACCACTGGATTTACTCAGTCATAATCCTAGTTTAGGCCTTCCTTCATCATCCCCTTTCTGGTCTATTGCAGTAGGCTCTAATTTGTCTCCCTTCCTCAAGTCTCTTTCCATTCCATCTGCTAATGTGATATTGCTAAAGCACTGATATGACCACGTCACTCCATCAGTCAAGAAACTTCATTGGCTCCCTGTTGATTCTAAAGTAAATTTAAACCCCTTTGTTTCGCCTTTAAAGACCCTTAAAATCTGTTTCCCGACTATTATTCAAGATTTATCATCGAATATTGTCTTTTATAAATGCTAGGTTTGGGGCAGCTAGGTGGTGCACTGGATAAAGCTCTAGTCTTAGAGTCAGGAAGATCTGAGTTCAAATCTAACCTCAGACACATGACACTTACTAGCTGCGTGACTTTGGCAAGCCACTTAATCCCAACTGCCTCACCCAAAAAGCAAAAACCAAAACCAAAAACATAAATGCTAGGTTCCAGGCAAACTCACTTACTTTCTTTTCCCTGTACAGCATAATCCAACTCCCATCTCCTTGGCTTTGCATAAGTCATGTTCTATTCCTGGAATGCAATGTCCCTCCCTTCTACCTCTTCAAATCCCTAATTTGCACCAGGTTTGCTCCTATTATCTCTTACGTAGGCTCTTTACTATAGTTGTAAAGCCCTCTAACCTGAAATTACTTTGCATAGATCATAGATTTGTTTAGCTTTTTATAACTTGTTTCTTCTCAGTAGAATGTAAATTTATTTAGTGTTTCAGTTCTTTCTTCTGTTGTTTAATTTCAGTGCTCAGCATAAGGCTGAGAACATAGTAGGCATGCAATAAACAGTTGTGGATAAATGAGTGAATATTTGAATGGATGAATTGAAACATACTATCTCTGTTGGACCACAAAAGGAATAGAAAATGCTTGTGTATGTATAGGATTAATAAATACTTATTAACTGAGTAGATGAGAAAAATAAATAAATTTTAAAAGACATATTAAAGCATTCTAAAGTTCAGAGAAGGGAAGGCCAGAAAAAAGGTATAGACCATGAGGAAAACTTTGAAAGCTACAAAATTGATCCATTATCTTACTCCAAATTTTTCTAGAAGAATAATCTGTGGATAAGAGATCTGTAGTTTCATATACAAGACTTTTTCTTTCTATTCTACTGAGTATATGAAAATGCTCACTTATTTTGTTCTTTGTTAAGAATTTTTAAAAAGATTAAAATATAAATGAATACAAAGAAGAAGAAGAGGGAAAGGAGAGAAATAGGGGAATGATCTTTTCTATACTGTCAGTAACTATAAACAGAGCCTATGTTCTTTATATGCTTTATATGATTATTATATAACTATTTTCCCCCAATACGGCAACGAAAGAAAGCTGTCATGCTGCAGTGGAAAAAATACTGGTCTGGAAATCAAACTGGGTTTTAGTTTTCTTTGAACCTCAATATCGTTAGCTGTTGATTGCTTGCTGCATGAGTTACAGTGAGCTTAGTCAGACATCAAAGATGCCAAGGTCATCCACTGCATCCTGGGCCATCACCAGTCATCCTGACTTTTGTCTTGCCGTTGGAGTTTGCTGACTCTGGAAGAGAGAGTGAGGCTGATGACTGCGCACTTCTACCTCACTTAAATCCAACTCTTGCATCAGTCAAGACACCACGCATGATATCATTGGTCCTCTTTAAAAAGGAAGGGCAAGCAACAAACAACAATATGAGCTCTAATTATTCTTTGCTGTTGGGAGCGTCTGTGGTCATAGAACCATTCTCTTCATTGTCATTCACTACTAGATTTTCTTGTTTCTACTCTAACAGGAATGTAAACTGATGATACCAATGGTAATCCATCATTATTCCTTCTTTATCTCTGGATTTGACCTCATTTCTCAACATCTTTGTTCTACTTAGTTGTCTCCAAAACAGATAAAAGAATTCAGTTGGGATTCCACAGAGGCTAGAGAATCAGAGTGACCTTCTGGCTTACGATGGATTTATTGTCCATATCAATTATTTCTTTTACTGGTTTTTTACTGGTTTCTCCCCAAACAGGTGGTTTGCTTTTTTAAAAGCTTTTGGCCAAAGTACAGGTAAAGAACTAGAAAGGAATACTTAAAAGTCTAGAAAGGAATACTTAAAGAGTTAAATGCCCATCTGAAATTGTTAGAAGAATGATTTTCAGAAAGGTCAGCCTAAGATGCTAGCCCTGGACAGAAAGCATTCCCAAGCTCACTTGTCTGGGCAAGCACTTCAGAATATATCTAATGCTTTCTTGGAGAGAAATCCTGGAGCTATATTCAATATTTTGCAAAGGAGCACTACAGCTGGCTCATGTTCCCTTAGAATTGCACATAGAAAAATTGGACTATGAAGAGTTGCAATGATTTCCACATAGTGATGAAAGAAGAGACAGGTTTAAAACCCAGAGCCTTTGAAGTATCTACGTTTGATGGCCCCTGCTGTGATTCCTTAAGGTGATGTAAGAGCTAGGAGGGGGAAAGGGGGCTTCCCTCCTTTTCTGATAATCGATATCTTGGTTTGCAATAACTGAAAAGGAGAATACATGGAAAAGAAGATCAGTCATTCCTGTGGCCACTGCAAATATGTCAGTCATTTGGAAGGATGAATTTCTTACAGCTTCATTCTGTGATCGAATTCAGAGGTAATCTTATTGGAAGCCACCCCATCTGCAAAATGGCACTAGACTGAGCTGCTTTGCTTAGAAATATGACCAGAAAGCCCTGGCACAACATTTTATTCATACAGTAAACACAGCCAAGTTTCCCTGGGGCACTAATCCCTCATGTATTTTATGCCTATAGTGCATGCAAATTCTGCTCCATGATGCATAATAAGGGAAATTGTCATGTCTAGAGACTGTACTCTTCTTTAACCAATGGCCTCAACTTTCAGTGACATGGAATAAAACTGCACTTGGCTAAGGTATGCAGTTAGAAAGAAGTGGGTAATGCCCTTCACTGACTCATTAAGATTGAACATTAATAACAGCTTAGATATCTGTGGAACTCAGAGTTTTGCAAGCCATTTTCTTTACAACACCCCAATGGAACAGTCACTGATCCTCTATAATCCACAGTGTTCTCATCTGTAAAATAAATGTCCTACTACTAGTTACATCAACGTAACATCACACGGTGATGTCTTGACTTGAATTGGATTTAAGTGAGGCAGAGTTGCACAAATTTGTCCGCGTTACTGTCTTCCCCAGTCACTGAAGTCCTGGTGTGGGATGCAGTGTATCACCTTGGTGTTTTCAATGTCTTACTAAGCTCCAAGCACTCCATAGCACCTGCTTTCGCTGCCTTTTTGGCCATTGAATAAAATGTTCTCATCTGCCCTTTCTGCTGGCAGAAGACTTCGCATGCCTGGGATAGACATCCCTCTAACTCACCAACAGTTTTGAGGCCTGTTGGTTACCCTTAACAGGGTTTTAGCCCATCTGTTGAGCTGGCTTTACTGGAACTCAGCCACTGTTCGTGCTGCAACTTTTTGGAGCCATAGGTGAAAGTTGAGTGAAAGATGGACTCCAAAGGTAGATGAGAAGCCCTAAAAAGGGCTAAGCCAGGGGAGGGAAACCTGTGACCTTGAGGCCATATGTGGCCTTTTGACTGAGTCCAAGTTTTCCAGAACAAATCCTTTTATTAAGGGGATTAGTTCTATAAAGTGTGGATTCAGTGAAGGGGCTCCACTTGAGGACCTAGAGGGCCACATGTGGCCTCAAGGCTGCATATTCCCCAACCCTGTGCTTGGCAATCCCTTATACCAGAGGTACTGTTTCCCCATGAATATTGTGTTCATCCCTGTGAGGAAGCTAGTGGTGCAGTGGATAGAGTGCTGGGCCTGGAGTCAGGAAGCCTTGAGTTCAAATCAGGCCTCATACACTTAATTAGTTCTATGGCCCTGGACAAGTCACAACCCCTGTTTGCCTCAGTTCCCTCATCTGTAAAATGAGTTGGAGTAAGTTCATTGGCAAATCACTCCAATATCTCTGGCAGGAAAATCTCTAATGGGGGTCACAAAGAGTCAGACGCAACTGAAATGACTGTGCAAAAGCAAAAGCACAATTTGAATAATAAGAATTAAATATATATGTGTATATTAAATATATATATATATATAATAATGTATACATATAGAATATACATATAGAATGTATGTGTTTGTATATGTATGTATATACATATACACAAATATCTACTTATCTATTTATCCAACTTAACTACACATATCCATATATCTATATATACATATACGTATATACACATATGCGTGTGTGTGTGTGTGTGTGTGTGTGTGTGTATAAAATAAAGCTATATGAGTTTAGCCAAGCCGTTTGACCTCTTGGCCTTCATTTCTAATTAGGAATCCTAATGTTTGCGCTACCCACCTTGAAGATTTTGTGTGAGAAACAGTTTTCACTTCTTAAAATTCCGTGAAATTATGAAATCATTATTATTATTACCTACTTCCACCTCTTGTCCTCTAATCCACCTACCTCACAGGCTTGTTGTGAGAATCAATTGAATAAACATGTTTGAAGGGCTTGGGAAACTTTAAAGCCTTTTGCAATTTTAGTCATTAGCATAATTTTTATTGTTATCACTGTAATTCTACTCCCCCCTCCAGGTGCTTATTTGTTAATGGTTCAAGTTGCTACTGGAAGAGAAGGGAATAAGCATTTATAAAGCACCTACTATGCTCCAGGAAATATGCCAGTCCTTTTTCACAAATATTACCTCATTTGATCCTCATAACAACCCTGTGATATAGAGATTACTATCTCTGAGAGAGTTGGGGAAACTGAGGCAAACAGAGGTTGGCATTCGCATGGGGCCACGCATTTCATTAGTGTCTGAAGGAAGATTTGAATTCAGGTCTTCTGACACAAGGTTCTACACCATTTATGATTTTATTTATGTATTTGTTTACTTGTTTTTTTGTTTCTTTATTTTTCACATTTATTTATTTCATTTTTTAAGTAACGGAATAAAAGATGCATTTCTATAACATAGTATAATAAAAATTATGATTGCACATTAAACAGAAAATCTATTATGTGCAACTTGGTGTTCCTTTTAAATAGAATAAAGTTATCTTTTAAAATTCTTTTTTCTTCCCTCTTCATCCCCACCCAAGAAATATGTATGTATGTAGATATGTATGTATGTATATGTATATATATACACACACACATATTTTTCTATATAAACTTCTATTTATTAATTTTCTCTATATACAGACAATGTCTTTCTTCATGTCTGTTCTTCATATGTCATTTGCAGCTTTAATAGGAAATCTTTGAAATTCCAGTGACTAGCCCATGGCCTTCATGGAATCTAAATAAATTATGATTGATAGATGATTGATTCAGAAAGGCCTTTCACCCAAAGAATTAATCACTAGTGGTAGATTTCCAGCAGCTTCATAAGCAATGGGATGGATAATATGTTGGTTCAAAGAGACTTTGCATTGAAATTTAAATGGGTCCTATGTAGGCAAACATGTAGTCAACAGGATGGGAACAATGTATTGTTTCTCTTTCATATCTCCCTTAGTGTTTTATATAACTACACCAAATGAACATAGTTTGAATGTATTTGTCTTGAATTAAAGTTTTGTTTCTTCCACCTGTGACACCAGGTGCTACACCTGCTGCAGGGTATTGGAATGATAATAGCAGCTGACTTGGAAGGTCTAGCCCAGGGATGGGGAACCTGAAGCCTTGAGGCCACGTGCCTTCTAGGTCCTTGGATGCAGCTTTTTGACTGAGTCGAAGTTTTACAGAACAACTCCTTTTATTAAGGGGATTAGCTCTGTGAAGTGTGTATCCAGTCATAGGGCTGTACTTGAGGACCTAGATTCTGGGCCACATGTGGCCTCAAGGTCACAGGATCCCCATTCCTGGTCCAGCCTGTATTTTACCATTGGCGAGTTAGGGGGCTGGATGGATGTGATTTGTAGTACCAAGGCCAGCACTGGACTTCTTCAGTCCTTCTCTTTTTTCCCTCCTATTTGTCTCCAAAACTCCTGATCTTGAGGTCAATTCCAAGAACCATGTTATTGTCTTTGTCTTCTGGACAAGCTGGGCTAAAAAGTCAGCTGTACACCCTGACTGGGATGAACTGGAGGAGGCAGCTGCCACAAGCTCAACCAGTTCTAGACCTACGAGCAGTCTAAACAGAGGCTGGCCAGGCTGGAGACCACATCTGCCCTAAATTCTCCAAACTGAAAAAGTGTAGGGGGGGAGGGGGAAGGGGAATGCTCATTTGCCCCACTCTACCTATACTGGATAACAAGTAGCATTCTGTCCAAGTCTCAATCTCTAAATCTAGGTACCTATCCAGAAGTATACTTTTCTTGCTATATTTGTAATCATAACAGAGAAGGATACTTCTTAATGGCAGGTTAAGTGGTCCAGTGGAAAGTGTGCTGGGTCTGCAGTCAGAAAGACCTCAGTTCAAATATGACATCATGCGCTAACTAGCTGTGTGACCCTGGGAAAATTGTTTAACTCTGCCTCAGTTTCCTAATCTGTTAAATTATGTGAAGAAGGAAATGGCAATCTACCCTAGTGTCTTTGCTAAGAAAACCCTAAAAAGAGGGTCACAAGGAGTTGGACACCACTGAAAAACAACAACAGGAAACTTCTGGTGAGGAAATCTCCCCTGTGCAAATTATGAAATGAACTCAAGCACTGTTTTAGGGAGTTGCTTGGGGAAATGAGTCCTTAAATGTGCCTAGGGTCATACTGCCAATATGTATCAGAGGGAGGACTCAAACTTATGTCTTTTTTACTCCAATACTGTCTCCCTGCACTATACTTCATTTCTAATGTTACTGCCACAATTTTATGCACAAGGATGCCCAGATTTACAGAAGCACAGGGACTTGCCCAAAATCACATTCTATACTGGAGCCATGAATTAAATCCCAGTCTTCTGACTCCAAATGCATTTGTTATTTCTAGTGAATCACTCTTGAGTGACTACCCCATCCTCCAAAGCTGTCACTGTCATTGGGATTTAAAAGAATGCAAGGCCAGTGATAATGCTAATGAGTTTTTGGAACTAGAGAAACCAGCAAGAATGCTAGAAAGCTATGGGGACCTGACTTTTGAGCTTAGCACCCGCTACTCTGTTCTGTGACTCCAGACTACTAATAGCAGTTTCTGAAAAAGCTTCAGTTTATTCTACTTCATGGTTGGAATTTATCCAGGTAATCCCTTCTCCTCCCAAAGAAAGACAGAGGGATCCAGGAAGAATAGCAAGCAGCTGGAAGCTCAGTCTTCATCTGTCCTTGTGGCATTAACACAGTGCATAATTGTTCTGGTTAACTAGGGCCTCTGGAGGGCTGGCTTTGAGAAATTGTCTATCTCCTCCCAATATTCCAATATTCCTATACTATAACATGTCTTTTTTAGTGTCTTTTGATTTATGCATAAATTGGATTTAAATTAGGCAGAGTTGCATGAAGTCGTCAGCCTTACTCTCTCTCCTCTATAGTCATCACAGTCCAGTGGCAAAACAGAGTCAAAATAGCAGGTGATGGCTCAAGATGCAATGGATGACTTTGATGCCTTTGATTTCTAACCAAATTCTAAGAGCTCCACCGTGCCTGCTTCATCTGCCTTCATAGCCGTTGGCATAAATTGTTCTCATATACCCATTCTACCATGGAAGGTCTTCACTTGTTTGGAGTAGACCCCCCCCAACTCACCGATGGGTTTGAGACCCCCTCGGTTACCCTCAACCTGGGTTAGCCCATCTGCTGAAATGGTTTGCTTAGTGTGAGCAGCAGTTGCTAACACAGTAGAGAAAGTGCTGGGTCTGGAATCAGAAAGACCTGAATTCAAATCCAGCCTTAGATACTTACTAGCTCTGTGACCCTGGCTGCCTGCCTCACTTTCCCCAACTGTAAAATGGAGACAATGATAGCATCTACTGTGCAGAGTTGCTGTGAGAATCAAATAAGATATTTATGTAACTGCTTAGCACAGTGTCTGGCACATAGTAAGAATTATATAAATGCTTAGCCCCTGCCTGCTTGCCCTAAAAAAGTCCTACCTATTTCTGTACAACTAGTCGAAATCATTTTGCAGAGATTTATAAAGAGGCATAGCCAGTCAACTGTATTGGGACAGAGCCCAGAGGGCTCCATCAAACACTGTGGAGAGTTACATAATGGTGCCAATGTCATCCCATTGGTTGAGCGCTGAAGTCTTCTTAGAAGGACATAGAATCATAAGATCATAAAATTACAATGGAAAAGGACATAAGAAGTCTTCTAGTCCAACCCATTCATTCTACAGCTGAGTAAACAAAAGGATTAATAAGTGGAGGAGTTATGATTCCTA